>NW_008666959.1:0-54986 GCF_000695815.1 Acanthisitta chloris | reverse complement strand
AGCGCTGTGTCCGCCGCCTCCTGCCGCGGCCCGGGGGAGATACTGCAAAAACAGTAGGTTCTTCAGACTCCCCCGGGGCTCAGCTGCTGAGGAGAAACCAGGTATGCGATCAGCAGCCTTTGTCAGCCACTCTTCTCTCCCTCCTGCTCCTCTCCACGTGGCAGCAGCTAGCTGGGATGGAGGCTGAAGACCTTTCAAAGCCCAGGGATCCAGAGCACAGCTGCCTTATGCCCAGCGTGGCTTTCAGCTGCACAAAATAAATGTACGTGTTTCTCATGTGCAGAAGTAAAAACCGTTTGTCAAAGAGAGCACCTTGCTAGTTTTCTGTGGTTTTAGGTGAAGAGTGTGTTGGATTCACATCCTCTGATCAGTTAATTGTCCATCTGGAAGGTGCTGAAGCAATCCCTCTGCCATAATTTACTTTGTTTCTATTGTTGGACAGAACTGAAGAAGCACAGGAGGAAAGGAACTAAAGCACAGGAGGAAAACCTGGGAACACAAGTCTTTATACGAGGCTTACTGACTTTTCTTCCCATCTTGCAAAAGATCAGGCAGGAGCAGATGGCAGCCCCTTCTGCTCTATTTATGGGCCCTTTTCCCTGCACTTAAGAGCCTGTAACTGTGCAGAAGTGTAAGGAGGGGAGAGTATGACAGAAAATCCTGACCTTACAGCATAAAAAATAATTTGAAATGCATGTGCAGGACTCCTCAATCTTCAGGTCTCACAGAAATTACCTGGGTCTTGTTGTAAAGGTAAAACAGTAGGAACCAATCCAAAGTACTTCTCAGCAATCCTAGATTCTTCCGTTTCTATTGCTTTCTTGTGTAACTGTGCATATTTCAGTAGAAGAGGAAGTATTTTAACTATAGAATGTAGACAGCCTTTAGTTGATTGCAGCTGTACATGAATAGATAAAACACATGGAAGCACTTTATGAGACAGTGCTTTGTGAGGAGTTTTGGGGGGTTTTGTTAGGGTTTTTTGTTTGTTTTTTTTTTCTTTTAAATTTCATAAACAACTATTGTGTAGCCAAAGCCGTTTTGAGGAAGTTTACATACTTCCCTTGGTGGCCACAGTGTAAATAGCTAAAAATGTAGTACCCTTTGGACAGGTACATGCTGATGCTATTCTCATCTCTCTAACCACTTACATTCCCTGATTATTTCTTTTCAAATTTCTGTTAACTTTTACTGTTTGTTCTTGTGTAGATCTTGCCATTCAAAGAGGGTTCTGGGTGTTGTGGGTGGTGCATTTTGCTTCATACTGTTCTTTTCAGACCAGCTGGCTGGTAGCTATTCCTAAGGGCCTTTTAACCTTCAGGCTCTATTGTTAGGATTTTGTTTGCTTTTCTAATAGGGGTAGGGAGGAAAGAGAAGAAAAAAAAAAAAAGACTATTTTCAGACCCAGTGTTTCATTAATTATGCAAAAGCTGTTTCTGTTTTTGTATCATGGCTAAGCAGCGAGTCCTGAAGGGAAATGGAAAAACCAGTAACTGGTGATACATCCAAGGGATCCACTGATAAATAGATTCTTGCCTTTGGTATTTATATTTGTAATTATGTCAGCAAAAAGCTGTTATTTCTGCATGAAACATCCAATTTCAAGCAAAGTTCTCCCAAGGAAAGCCACCAGCTAGAATTACCTGTCTGTATTTTGAAGAAATGGCAGTGCTCTTGCTGACTTAGAGAAATTGCTGCTGTTGTTTATTCGAGGCTCTCCTCTGAATTTTTCTCTGTGGTCCTTAGGGTTCAGCCTGTGTTAGCCATTGCTGATGTCTGTGAACTTCATGGGAAGCTGCTCCTCTTTCATGTTTTTCCATTTCAGTATACCACCTCATAGCACCAGGTATGAAAATACGATGGAAATTGCATCATGTGTATCAATATAAGCAAGTGTCATGATTGCAAAGATTTATATTATAAACACTTATTTAATAAATATCTTTTATTATCCTTGTCAGACTTAACTTTAACAGAAAATTGAACTGTCTCTAAGTGTGAAACTTTACAGTAGTCATTCATACTCTTGAGTTTCGCAGTTTAAATATTTACACAATTTCACAAGTAACATTCTGCAACTGAAAGGATTAAAAAGGTGAGGAAAACTTTACTTAAAAGTTCATTTTTCTAGAGCTATGAATCATACCTTGAAGGTCTTATAAAAGACTGAACTATATAAATGAATGAAAAAGTTAGCTCACTGAGGATTCTGTATATTTTTAGTGGCATCACTGCATTTCCCAAATCTTGATCCTGTCCTGGTCCTGAATTTAGGTCACAGTTTTGTTTTGTTGTTTTCCATAAGGCGAAGAGACAGCTGATTACACCGAAAACCAAGCAGGAGTAACGGAGAATGCGTCTTTCCATAGGAAAAAAGCCTAATTCCAGCCATCTCTTCCATCCCGTGTTATTCTCAGTGACAAGTGGAATGGTGTGGGACAAGAGCAACCTCCCTGTAGCGACCACATCAGCATGGCTGGGAAAGATGAGGAGTACGAGTGTATGATTACTGTCACCACACGGGAGGAGCATGTCAACAGGGCAGCGTGGGAACAAAAGGGAGGAAGGGCTTGTTTACCTCAACACCCTCTTTGGTTGCGCCTGTAGAAAGCACCAGTCCCTGTACCGCAAAACCGCTTGTGGTAACTGAAAAACGGCAACTGTGTGTGTGGTTCGAAGTGGAGTTATGGCTGTGAGCACACAAGTTCTCTTTTTTGAGTAAATCACATTTTTCTCAGCAGAAACCTCACAGAAGAGGATCGGGTTTGCATCATTACTGAATCCATGTCAGATAACATTAGTTATTTTCCTGATAATAGGTTCATTGACTCCTATTTTCTGTGTACTGAACCTTTACAAGTCTAAGAATCCAAGCCCACTCTGGAGGTAACTGAATCATCTCTGAAGTTACAACTTATTTCAAATTTAGTCACTGTGTTTCCTTTCACAGAGATTTTACATTATCTGTTTCAGACAAGTAATAGTCTGGAAGAAAGAGGATCTGAAACCAATGGTGGTGGGGTTTTTTCTCTATATTGAATGTCTGTCCTGTAGATTTCAATTACAGGAGTGTGAATTAGCAACAATAGCTGCAAAGGATGACAATTAAGTTGTATTTTAATTGGTCGGGAAAGCCTCTGCTGATTCCATATTGTGTGTCAGAAGGAAGAATCCTCTCCTTTGGTGGGCAGGCCATGCATCAACTGTTCTCGCTGTGAGAGTGAGGAGGCTGGAGCCTGAAAACCAATGCTATGTGACAATAAGTTCTTTCATTCCTTGCACGAATTCTGTCTTGGGTGCCAGCTAGAACTTTTTGTCTCCCTGTGGTGCCCATTATGCGTGTCTTTTTGTTTGCTGTATCTTTTCTAGCCCTCATGTTTGACGTCAAACTGTTTACTTGTAGAAAAGTAATTTGTGCCCTTCCATTTTGCTCTACAAAGGATAACACTGATTTTTCTTTGGATGTAGAATTGTACTTTCAAGTTATGGAGAGATCTAGCTCTTTTCAAGAGCTCCTCAGCTATTTCTTTGTGGCCTGAAGCATCAAACTGCCTCACACTCCTTTTCAGGACTCTGGGGAAGATGGTCCAAACATCATACTGGGATTTGAGGCATCCTCTCTCTCCTCTTATGCTTATTTATTGATCACTGCCTGAAGCAGCTGTGGAACAGTTCTGTAGCTGCTCTGCAAATTAGAGGAAAAGATTTTCCTTTCCCCAGCCCAGCTAGCATCTAGCCTTGCATCAGAGCTCTTCTTCAAAACTGCATGGAGTAGGGTTTGTTGAAACGCTGTTTATTCTCTTTGGTTTATACCAGAGGTGTGACTTCTTGAGTTTTGCACCCAACAATAACCGTGAGTGGAGTAAATAAGTGAATCTTGATTTATTCACAGATACTAAAAGGAATATTTATTCCTTCTGGTAAGTTTCCAGACAGTTTTTAAATTCCATGTAATGAAATCCCCCTTCAGCCATTAGTCAGCCACCACAGAGCTCAAGAACTTCACCAGTTAAAAAAAGCTAAAGAAAAACATGTTCTTTCCTTACTGCGATCTGCAAATCCGTTGTTAGAGCACATTTCCTTAACAACAGAAATCTTGCTCTGGCTTTGAAACGTCAGTTCTTGTTTGCAGCGTGACTGACCTCCCACCCTGATCAGCGTGGTTCTGACCAGGAAGCCTTGTCATTACTGAGCAGGGGGAGCACAGCAAGTGCATTCAGAATCCTCCCTTTTTACTGTAACACTAGGCACGAAGTACAGACTTCCCCTGTAAGAGCTGGCATGAGATTAGTGGTTTACTCTCAATAGGTCAATGAGCAGCTGGCAAATATGTAATGCAACTTGGCAACAATTGCAATTTGGATCCTGAGGGATGACTTACTAACTTTCATTTAGTTTCTATTTTGTTAAAAAATTTTAATTCTGTATCTGGCATATAACAACCCTAAGGAATAGGCATGCACCGCACCTTGGGTCTTGTTGAGGTTGTGCTGGGGCTAACACTACCAGATCCTTACTGTAGCCCTGTGGTGTGTCAGGGCTGGCTGTGTCCTGCCAGTCCTGCTGCTGCTGTTGCCCTCCAGGAGACCAAAGACCAAGATCTCATCAAAGGTCAGACTTCATCTGGCAGATGGGTCCAGACCTGGGGCTTCTCTTTTGCATCGGACTGTGCCTGGTACTTCTTTAGTCGTCTTGCTCTCTGTGCTTTTGAGAGTTGATGCAAATATTTAGGGGAGGAAAAAAAAATAAAAAAGAACAGTCTTATGCATCAGTGCTCTTGAAGGTGTATGGCTCCACCTCATAAAGCAAGACTGAGAACATGCATATCTTGATCTGCCTGATTTTTCTGTTCAGGGAGTTTACTTATATCAGCTCCAGGCCAACTAGAGCCATTGGTGCAGTGAAGTATATTGGTTTATAAGAAAAAGAGAATATGCTTTATAAACCTAGAAGCTTAACAAATGTATGATGTATGGGTTTTAACATATATAAACAAAATGAAATTGAACACGCTGCAAATAGGCTTGAGAAGGTGGATAAAAACTGTCAATTTTCTTTTTTTTCTAAAACTATTCAGTCAATTGACGGTTCCTTAATGTGCATGAACCATCAACAAGAAAACCTGCAGTCTGTTCAGTTGTTTCACCTCAGAGAGAAGCAAGTCTAAAAGTAAATATTTGGGTTTGATTTAATCCTAGTGAGTAAAGATAATCAAATTTCCATAATACCTTAAGAATATCTGGAGTTTAGCATAGACAGCCAAGTTATTTTAATTGTTACTTTCCTAGCTACCCTATTATTACTTTCAATTAAGCACTCTTCCCATGGTATGTTAGGACAGCACATACAAATTATGTCAGTGTTTTATGTGGATATCTACTTTGCTTATGCTCATCAACTCAACCTGAAGGAGAAGTTGTTGTCCAATGAAAAGTAGCTGATTTTTTCTTTTTATAACTAAAATGTTGTTGTATGATCAGTACTGCATTGCCTGGAGCCCTGTACAGATCTGGTGCCCAACTGCCTTTTAAACAAGTATGAGAACCCAGAGGCTGGTTTGGAGGGAGGAAGCATTAAACTTGGAGAACATCCACAGCTGTCCACCTACTCAAACTAGCTCTCCTTGACTAAATACTGATTCTGTGTGCTACAGCCTGAAGTAGACAAGTTTAGTTTGGTTTAATTAACTAATTTGCTTTATATAGATCTTTGTGACAAATTTTGGAAGATGTGTAACTTTTTTTGTAGATGTCATGGCTCTTCAAGCCTACCTTTACAGGTGTTAAAATTGCATATATATATATCCCACAGCTTCAGATCTACCATTTTTTTCAGCTGATAGGATATTATTGTGGATTTTAAGAGGGCCAGAAATGATTTTATTTGAAATGTAGACTTGTTTCTGCAGTGTTTGCTGCAACAGTGTAACATGTAACACTAACCTGTTTTGTCCAGTTAGGTTTCTTGACCTTGAATTTTCTCATATCTGTTAAAAGATGAAACCAAGCATTTTGATTTAAAATATTCTCACAATAATTACAGTACGATGAGTTGATGTTCAATAACTAGAAACCTACAGCACAGTTAATAAGGCTTTCAGAGAGCATACTTGCTGCTGCTATAGCAGCTCTTTGACAGAGGTCATGGCGGGGAGCCAGAGGAGGTTGGTAGACAGCTAGGCAACCAGAAAAGAACAAGTTCGTCAGCATGTACAGCTGATTGCCATGAGAATAATTTTCCATAAGCATAGCCTGCAGTGTTTGCTGAAGGGGGGGTTAATTTTTCACTAAACTTCCTAAAAGCTAAGCCATTTTTAACGGTGGTAGAAAGTAATTTGTTCAATTCAAATGGAATAAGGCTTAGTAAGATTTGTGTGCTGTTTTAACTCTGCCTACACATCACAGTAGGCTGAGGTATGATATTTCAGCATATGTAGGCAATACAGGATTAATCTTATGCTGATGCATTGTGATAATAGTTTTTGAGAGGTGTTTTTATTTTTACTAGCTACAGTGGTTGATTCAGAACAAGAAAACATGAGAAACTCTTAGTGGCAGAAGAGACAGCCTGTGGTTACTATGTTCTCCTGCTTGCGAATGTCATCTAGATTTGTGATTAATTTTCTTGATGTTGCTCATGGTTGTAACTGTAGCATAGCTCTGGGAGAATATGGATGGTCTTGTAAGCTTTATGGTGCTCTGTTCAAGTATAATTGAATCATAGTTGCATTGTCCAAAGCAGGTTTAGATGTGTTAACTGCTGCACTGCTTCTATACTTCTCCTTTCTCTGGGTCTCTCCATGTGCAAGGTCAAGGCTGAAAAGAGAATATTACAGAGGCCTGTGTCAAACAGAGACTTTCTTCACGCTGAAATAACCCGGTGTTTGCTGGTTGCCTGAGGAATAGTATGAAGCAGATGGACTGAAATAAATGCAAACTTCACGAGAGAAGACAAAAATCAATTCATATTTACACTGAAATATTGTTTTTTATGAAATAATAATTCTTAATATTGTTTTTTAATATACAGGATGTTTGCCACAGTTTATAACCATGTGTGGTTTATTTCAAATATGATGCAATCCAGAACCTGCAGTCTGCTTAATTTTGCAATATGAGCTGTCTTTATCCATTATTTATTGTGTTCAAATACGAGGAGGATCAGAATATTAGACAGAAGCAGCACAGTGGCTTTGAGAATGAGTCGTAGGAATGAGATGAAATTGAGTAGTAAAAAGACCTGTGCTGAAGTGTCTGGTTTGAGAATGACTGAGAGGGAGAGTGTTTGGGAGCTGCCCTGGCAATGTGGCCTTGGAAAGATGAATACAGGTCCCCTGGACTTCTGGGGAGAGATTCCCTCTAAAGCCAGGGAGGTAATAGTGCCATTCTGCAAGGTCCTAAGGCACCTTATCAGAAATAATGTGTATGATTCTCTCTACCAATTTTCTAGGAGATGAATTTAGATTGGAACAAGTTCAGAGGAAAGATAGCATATCTGGGGAAACAGGAAAGAGGAATGAGGTGTCATGGCAAAATGAAATGACAGAAGACCTAAGAAAAGATATAAGTGTTTAAATACAGTATAATTCCTGATCATTGAATAGATAACTTCTGTTGACTAGGTATAATATTTGTGCATACATGTAATTTCTTAACAGTTGACAGAGATTGCCTCCTCATCAGGTGGTGAGGGACTTCATGAGGAACACATCAGGGAGGAAATCCATTTTTTTTAAAGGAAAGGGTGATGTTGGTTCAAGAAAAATGTTTAGAAATTTATAATGGACACATATGTACAGAGATTTACGGATTCCTAATTGTGAGGACAGTCTGTAATGTGTCTCCAGCAGGATTAAGTGGGGGCAAAAATATTACACTGCTGGAGCTCAAAACATTTATCAAAATGATTCTATAAAGTGTTGCTTTTAACACCAAAGGACAGGACTCAATAATTCAGCAAATCCCGTTAGTTTTTCTGCTCATCTTTGTCTTTTAGGTCTCTCACTATCTAAAAAGTAATAACAAACCCAGTCACTGGTATGGAGTGAATTCAGAATCCTTCTGTCTGAAGTTGTGTAAAACTAATAAATGATTTGTGGTCTGTTGAAGAACAGTAGCTCTAAACAAATCTGTCAAATCTAAATTTAAGTCTCTGTTTAGTCTACAGCAGTGAAATAGCTCTGAATATAAAATACATGATAAAATATGTGTAATGGGTCTTGTCAAAAAGCTTTTCCATTCTATTTAGGATTTTCCAATAATAGACAATCTCTACTGCATTTACTAAAAAGTAATAAAACTGCTGAAGCCAGAACTGATTGCTAGTTAATTTAAAACAAAGAAAAGTTTATAACCCCTCTTTGCAGTGTACTGCTCACTCTCTGTATCTAGAAGTCAGTGGCTAAATAAAGTCTCTCGGAGAGGAATTTTCCATTGTGAGTCATAAGCATTGGATTGACAACCTTTATAGAAATTTAAATGCAATCCTATTAAACAATACACTTCTATAAATGCTGAGGGATACATTTCACTGTGTGTGGGGGCACTAAGCTGCAGTATCTCAGAGAATGGCTTGCAAACAGTTTGCGTAGCTAAGAAAAGCAATAAGGTTGTGAACTGCCTGGCTAGAAGACTTCTAGCATCCCATCATGAGGACAGGAAATCTAATGGTACAGGACCCATCATCATCAGCAATTATCTGAGTGGTGTTTGCCCACAGGAATACAGCAATGGCCACATAAATAAAAAATTGTGGAGTTTTCTTTCAGCATCCCATTAGAGTTGGATATTGTTCTTACAAACATCATTTAAAACAAGTATGTCAATAAAATGCAAACAGCTATCACAATACTTCCTGCCCTGTATTTTGAATGTATAAAATTTAGAAAAATAATGTCCTCTAAACTTATTCTGTGGATTCATCAACATTTGCTGTATCTCCCATAACTGTCAGTTTGGCTTCATTTTGAGCTCACTCTCATGCAGCTGCATCATTTGGCCACAGGTTTTGTCCTTATAACCTCTGGCTAACCTATAAGTGAAAAATGTAAATGTACAGAAAATTATTAAAAAATTCAAACACTAAAAAAAATCATGCATGGGGAAATGAATACTTCCAATATTAAAAATAATTGAGAAATGTAATGTCAGTTGACCCACTCAGGATGCTAAGCATACACACCAAGGGAAAACTAGGTCACAGATGATGTTGTAATGATGCAGAGGAGGAATGCTGAAAAGAGGATATGTGAAGATGCTGGACAGCTTTTCAGAACAACAGAGAAGACAACACCAGCAGGTGTTGTGGGAGTGCATAATATTCCTGTTCTGATTTTATCCAAGCACTCATAAATGCCCGTGCATGATTAGACTTCTGTGAACCTGTCCCTGGTCACTGGGCTGGGCTTGGGGTGAAGTCTTTGGACACATTCACTCCTTGGTGGTGGCAATTCTCAGATCAGTTCTCAAAATCTACACAGCTACATGAGCATAAAAACCACCACTCCCAATATAATCCCTTTTGGCAATCATGACAGGCACATGGTGCTGTGCAAGTCATTTCTCATTTTCACCCTTCTGCTAGCACAACCTCTAGATAGCTTAATATCTGGCACTGGTATTAACTTCCTGGGGAAGGGCATCTCAAGGTGATTGCAAGCTACACGTGTGGACACAAACCCCATACAGCTTAGCACTGTGCTTATCAGACGAGAGGAATGCCAACAGAGAAATGCAGTGAGGCTGTTTCGCTGTTCAAGAGTACTACTATCAACAGGTTCTGTCTTGTAGCAATAGTTTTTATCACCATCTCCACTCTACATGTTATTTCTTGTTTGTTAATTTAAAGCAAATTGTTGCTTTACTGCTAGTGGTTGTCTGGTCTAACTTTCCCTTCTCCCTCAAAAGAAGCTCCTAATACAAGATCAAAGTTTGTGCTTTGCTGTACTTGTTTTTGTCTTGATGAAACTGAATAGCTAAAGTTATGCCAAAAGTTTGAACAAGCAAATAACAAAACCCAGTAAACAATCCACACAAGTGAATTGTGCTTCAACACATTCTTCTGAGCCAGCAATCAGCGACTTAAAGTATTTGGAAACAAAATTGTCCATTAACCAATGCAGTCCATAAAGTTAATCAGCCATAATATACTCACTAAGATTAGCAGCACTTTCCCACCGGGGGTAACCCCTCTCTCCACAGCAAAACAGGCACTTCACAAGTCTGCACCACATCAGTACTCCATGTCTCATGACAACTCACAATCTGGAGAGCAGCACGATTGCTTACAGTTGGTTTCATTAAAATTACCGTGTATTGCAGAGATGGGAGCATTTGTGCATGTATGTGTATGTATGTTTATATGTATGTATTGTGTGCATGTATGTATGTATTATTTGTACATATATCATCACAGATTTTTTCCTGTCCTGCACTGCTGTTCCATCAAGGATGCATCCTGGCCACCTGAGTAAAGGAAAACTCTTACCAGAGAAGTACCACTTACCTTCAACAATCTTGTAGAGCATCATTTGTCTTTGGGCTTTCCAATGCATATTAGACTGGAGCCTTTGCACCAGCTAAGGCTGTAACTGAACTTTTAATGTGGCTTTACTGTCTGGATGAGGTTGTGTAGCCCAGGGCCTGAGCACAGGCAGAACGTCCGAGAAGATAGAGCATTTTACTGGAAAGCTTAGAGTAGCTTTGCTTCTTCATATGGATTTTTGAAGTCACTGCTGGTCATGCAAGATTATTTGAATCCAAAGTTATGCGGAAAACCTCCCACTCTCAAAGTGCTGATGTATTTGCAGGTTTTGTAAGCAGCTGGACTATAAATATAAACCCTTCTCCTATGGTAAACATTTACAGTAAATCAGAGCAATCTGTAGTGTGTGTAAGTCAAGTTCAATAGACATACTAGAATTTAAATGCACAGTGAACCTGACTGGTTCTTCAGTGTGTAGTCTTATCTGCAGTGAGGTAGATGAGACTTTTTACTAAGGAAAGGTGTGTGAATAATCCCAGACCCCAAAACAGCCATAGCTCAGTACTCAACTCTTGTGTATTCTCTTTTTGGCTACTGCCTGTTTCAATACTTAAAAATCCTAAACTATTCTATGAAATTCCTTTTTGATATATTAGCAAAAAGGCTTCTGCCCCTCTTGAGCTTCAGATGGCAGACAGTGAAGGTACAGTGACCTGATAATAAGTATGAAGTTTTTCTAAAGATATGATTATTAAATGAAGAAATTTCAAATTCTTCTGATTTGGTCGTGTCTTGTGTTATTATTGGAATGTTAAATAAACCTTTTTTTGATTGAAAAATTTTGATCACAATAAATACGGATAAATCTTTCGATGGCTTCCCTTTCATAGTAATAAATTTATTTTCAGTGTTTCTGATGATCCCTCACTTTGCCCCACCAAAAATACCGAAAAAGAGAAACTATATTAAGGTGTTTCCCATTCTAGTACAGGCACATCAACGAAGTGCAGAGAATGCAACAATTAGCATGGCAATCAGTGTGCCAACTGATGGTGGCCATGCTTTCTGCTATTACAAACGTGGCTCTGGGTTCTCCTCAGTCTCACTTGAAATTTCATTCAAATTGATGAGGCAAAATTTAACATTCAGTGGGTTTTCCACTGAAATTATGCCCTTGTGTTCATTCTTTGAGGATGGGCTGCAAATGGCAGGAGCAGAGATTTGGGGAAGGGTTCCAGCTGCTGTCACACTTGCTGTCAGGCCTGGGATGGTGCAGGAACAGTTTCTACTCTCAGTGACATTTTCAACCCCAGAAGCACCGTAGGAGATGAGAAGGTGGGTGGAGTGGCTGGCATTTAGATGAGCCACTCTGTTTCTAACGTCAAAAGAGTTTCAGTTCAGTAACTGGCCAAAGGGTCAGCCAGATTCTTGCCTTGCCTAAGGCAGTACTTTCATACGAAGTTTCGTCTGTGCAAGTGCTTCCTGTGAAGGTGGATCCAGGGAGCCTAGACAAACTCCTTAATTTTCAAAGGGCTTTGCACTGGGCTGGGAATTGTCTTTTCCTTAAACATTGGACATGTAACTTTTAGATAGTTTAGCTTCCCAAATTATGTCTATACTGCAATTCTGCAATTTTTCATTTTTCCAATGTATGTTCTCAGTTTATTGCACAAAGTTCTGATATCTTTCCTCATCAGCTGAATAACTGGGCTGGTTTGCAATATGCATTTTTATTCTGTCTTGCTTAATTTCTAGAAATTCACAGGTAGGTAATTATGGTCTTGCTAAATAAGTTTTTGTGGAAGCATTTTGTTATGGTTTGCCTTTACAACTTTATGTATATCTCTTTCTATTCTTTTGCTGCTTCATGTTTAAATGCTGCCATTATTTTACAACATATGTCCATAGAGTGCCCTGGAATATCCCTTCTCAAGAGAAGACTAGATCATTGGAAGGAGACCTCAGAGAGGATATAACTCATCCAGAATCCCTGTAGGTGTTCCCATAGTCACCAGTTCAGAAATGGAAACCTTCAACTCCTTGAGGGTAAGGTGCAGCAGAAAGCCCAGATGGGTAGTCCTCTAGCAGATTACTGTTCAAGAACCGAAAGCCCTGAGAGCTGTGTCCAGAAACATGAGGGTGCCTGGTGTCCAGAACCATAGGTCTAATCAGGCTTGAGCAATGGTCCTGGCAGAGAAGCAGAGCTGGTGTGACAAGGGTGAGGGGCAGAGAGCAGTTCTGGTCCTGGGTCTGGGTGGTGTGAAGGTGGAAGCACTTGGACGTTTCCTGTTTTCTTGTGTGAGATTTGAGCAGCAGAAGGCTCTGAACTGCTGTCCTGTGTCACACCAGGAGGATGGACAAGACCTGTCCCACCTCTTCCTCTCTCCAGAAATGATCTCCACACCTTGCAGGTGCAGGGGAACTGTTGGGCAACAGAACTGACCAGACATCCATTTTTGTCCCCAGGTTTCTGGGAGCAGCTAGTCCTGGCATGGGGTCAAGGGAAAGACCTATACCCAGGTGCTATGAAGATCAGCTTTCTGTTCAGTGACAATGAAACAGCCTCTGAATTTTGCTCACAAGGGGTAGTGCCAACGCAGAACCATATTCTTTGCATGAGTATCTGATTTTGTAAGGAAGATACTCTTGGGCTACGTTTTGCTTTACAGCCCAGGTCATAGTCTGGCACTGATTGTAATTAACAACAAATATTTTAGGGTTAACTTGTATTTCAGTGACTAAAAAGAGCAGATATTGTTACTTTGTACATTAGCTCTTGTTAATGCCTCTTTGTGCATACACTTAGCACAAGCAAAATGAACAGAAAGCACCTCTAAATGTAAAGCAACTGGTGCCATAATACATAGTTCCCCTTGTAGGTTCACTGCAAAGGATCATGCCAACCTCCTGACACAGCGTGTGCAGCACTCTATTAAGCTATTTTTTGACCTTTAGAGCTTGCTCTAAAAATCCATATTCAAGATTAAGTCATTCAGAGTGTTGAATTAAATGTCATCCACAGGGCTCAAAAGTCTTGATAATGTCGTTCTGTGAGGCACAAGGGGTGGGATTCATTTGACTGTGTGCAGATTGCTGCAGGAGGCATCTACATCTATGCTAATCACATCATTTTCCCTTTATAACCAAAGAAGAGAAACGAGCACTTTAAGGGTATGAGTCAGCAGGTCTAATTCAGATATCTGGTACAGAATGAGATGAACTGCACCTAAAACCAATTCTTACTCCCTAGTGGCTTCAAAACAAGCTTTGGTGACCAGTTCAGGTACTGGTAATACCTAAAGAGAGGTGAATCCCACTGAGATGACTGACAGTAATTATGAGCATGCCTTTAAATAGACAAGCTCAAGCACTACACATTTACTCTTAGCTGTACAGCTGTTTCCATATTAAACAAGTAACACTATCAGTAACAATATCCTTAGTCTTCTTTTCTTCTGTCTCCACTCTAGATTGCTGACAATTCTGCCTAGTCCTTTAAAAGAAGAAGAAATTGAGGTATTTAAAAAAAAAAGACTGAAAAAATGAGTCTGTATCTTGATAATTCCCAGAGTGAAGGCATGGGTATCAGTTTTTAAGTAAATATGTGTAGCTATATGGCTATATATATGTTTAAACTTGTCTTTCAACTTGCAGGAACTTTACTAATGGTACTGAAAATACATGACTAAAGGCAAGCTTGCACAGTATTCTTAGATCTAGTTTGTAAACAAATCTTCTATATGTGGACTTGAACAGTTTTGACTCACTTCTGGGAGTAAGACATTGCCATTGCAAATGTAGCCATTATTTTCTTGATAAACATATTTTAGCAAGCATCTTTTTTTCGTAAATTTTTTTGTTGCTGACCTCAAAAGGGTTTTTCAGAAATCTTTTCATGACAGTAATCAATATGTAAGAAATCTGTGGAGCGTGGTAGGTAATCAAAATGTTGTCTGCTTTTTGCATAATAGAGACCAGCTCTGTGTCAAAGTCTTCTGAAACAATTATTACCTTTTAGACTCAAAAGGATGCTCTGTAGAATTATGAGAACCTTAAAAAAAAGAGGGAAGAAACGAAAGATAAGTAAAAACCCCCTAAATTTACTAAAGAAAACTACACTTTCATTTTCAGCCACAAGATGGTGCCACTTCCTCAATTTAACGTACAATTTTCCTTTGAAAACGGTAGAATTACATTTATCAAATTAATCCCTATGGAACGGGTGATGGAGCACAGAAGTTCTACTAGTGCCTTTAAAATAGCGTTTAAATGGGATTTAAATGACATATGGTCCTTGTGCTGGCCCTCTGCACAGGACTAAGATACATCCTTCCTGAATTCAGGGACATATTTGCTAATCTGTGTGACAGAAATAGCCTTTGAGTGCATATGGTCACTGCCAGCCCTTTGGCTAGTCATGGCATTCAGCCTGAGTGGTTCCTGTTTCTTCCTCTGTGCCATAAAAGCTATTTGCCAAATTTTAAGGCATTCTGTCTAAGGAAGTGTACTACAGATAGGTGATCTGCACAGATATACCTGCGATTCAAGAAAAGTGGGGCTGCCAATGTGTGGCTGGGAATCCATACGAGCCTTTGTTGATGGGAATGATTAATCGTGTGGAAAGCCACCAGCTACCAGCTGCCAGCCTTCCTTTAGGTTGCTGCTGGGTTTACAAAGTTAGCAGTTAGAAAAATAAGGCAAAACACTTCTGACTTTTAAAGCAAATGCAAAGAGAAAGCAAAAAAAAAGCAGAACTTTCACAATATCCTTTTTATAGCCATTTCAGAAGAACTTTTAGGATGGTAACTACTGTTGTTCTTTTTACCTCATTGCAGGTGAAAAACTGAGAGAGAAAGAAACAAGTTTATGGTTTTGTGTAGCATTTCATCTGCAAGATGCAGCTCCTTGGCAGCTGTCTGTCCCCACACCTGGTTCCCCTTTGCTCATCCCCTCTCCGTCCCTCTGGAGGCCCTGGCCTTTGCTCTGACCTCCTCCTAGAATCTCCCCCCTGCTTCCCTGGTTGGTTGTCCTGTCTGCTTCCCTTCACACTCATTTGATAGCTGCTTCCTCTATGGTCACCCAAAAAAGTGCAGGGAAAGCAAAATTGTGTAGGGTCTCCCTGCTTTGGTTTGGGGCTCACATACCCCAAAAAATAGTGTAATGATGAAAAACATTGGCCAAACTTGACCATGTGCATCATTATCAGTCTGATAATGATGATGATGAAATAATGATGAAAACATGATAAGACTATGTTTTCATTTACTAAAACTAGAGGTGTAATTTTGTGTTTTATCATGGAAATCCTAATCTGCATTTAAGGTGGGAAATTCAAATTCAAATTCAAATGATTTGTGTGATGGATTCCTACTGAGAGTCAAAACAGGTACACTCCTACATCTCTCGGGCAGTCTCGTGAGGCTTATTTGAGAGTACAACGCAAAAATGCTTCCATTCCCAGTGTTAGGAACACAGCATGAATAACTGAAATGCTTTTAAGTATTTTTATTGCCCAATAAACTCTTCTGAAATGTAGAAACACTCACACCCTGGTTGTGAGTGGCCCAGGTGATACGGTGTCATCTGTGTGGTAATTCTAGAAGACACAAGTTATTCACCCCCTGGGGCATGTTACCATCCCAATGGGTGTCAAACGAGATCCTTTGGTTCAAATTGCCTAAGTAAGTATGGGATTTGTGTGACTCAAGGTAATGTGATGGCTCCATACCTCATTTGTTTAGGCAAGCTGCAAGCCCAAGCATGTATCTCAGCCTAAATCACACAGATTGTTTCTCCAGTTCCTTATGGGAGTTCCCCACATGCACATGCAACCTGTGCTTGAAAAACAAAAATTAGTTTAAAGATGAGACACAGACTCTTAAGTAAAATGACTGTACTACTTCCTTGACTTGCACAGAAATATGGATTTGAGCTTACATGGCATGGCCCTTGGATTTTACTAGTTATATAAGAAGTAAAATTACATTCCATTTTTACTAAAATGGCAAAAAACAGAAGAAGAATAGAGAGAAGGGAGAAAGAAAACAAAAAGCTTCAAAATTAAGATTTTTAAAGAAGTAGATATAATTTGGCTTAAATCTGTTAAAAACCTCAGTACACTGTATTTCTAATTAGTTCCCCTTTATAATCCCAAATTTTTTATATTATACCATGTTTTAGAGGAAAAAAACTCTCATTTGGTATTCTTTAAAGTGATAATTAATGCCTCTTCTGTGAAGAAAAAAAAAGTGTTGGTTTCAGACAGTGCCTTTTGTGTTTCACAGTTAAAATTGAATCATATTTCCTTGCAAATCAAAACAAAGCTCTCTGTTAGGAAGGGGAAGGAGGAAGGAACAGCGAAGACGGGAAAATATAGCTTCTGTATCTGGGTAGCTTTTGAGGCACATGATCCAAATTGTATTCTTCAGGCCAGGAAAAACATTTACCTTTGCCTTTTTGCACTCATTTTCCTTGCTACAATTAATGGAAAACTGGGGTTTGTTTTTTTGTTTTGTTTTCAGAACTACATCTGATTGTTCGGGACAAGTTTTTATCTTGCTGTACTAAGCTAAATGTAGCAGGGTTAAGGTGATCTGCCTGGTGAAGATGGATTCTGAAGCAGACAGAAAGCAGAAAAAATTGAGAAAAAACATCGCAAAGAAGGAAAAGAAGCTGCAAAGGAAGTTCATACCTCAGAAGGATGGTTATTGGAAAGGGTTTGTGGCAGAGGCATGAGGTGGCTTTCTCCCCACCACTGATTGCTGCTGCTTTTTTGAGTAAAGGGCTGCTGAGCATTGTGCACTGCATGTGCAGCAGCCCCAGGGTGCCATGGACATCACCTGTTTGCTCCCTGTTGTAGTGTGGTGTAATGAAGGTGTGCAGCACCAGTGGAGTCTGGGTGCCAGTTTTCAGTTCCCCTATCCCGGTTTCTTCCTCAGCACTTTTCAGAGTATTTCCTGTTTCACTTCTTGTACACAAAGAGCTTTTAAAAGGCCAAGGGGCATGACCAAAGTCAACACATCTGCAAATATCTGTATTTATCATATTTCTATTAGCTGACTGACAAGTTTTTGACAGGATTTCATAAATTTGAATGTTCAACAAAGAAAAGGACTAAATCATTTCAGAGAAATGAATCTCTTGTTCGTATTGGTAACTTACCCTCCCCACTTATCCAAGTTTCGGTCAACAGCATAGACTTGAGAAAATGAGTCTGAAGTGTGAAGTGCATTTTGTGAGCAGTAGGTTTCTGATTATGACTCTGTGTACACATGCATAGAGATAAGCAAAGACTTATTTTTCACAAAATGTTTTTTCTCAAGTGCTGTCTAATTATTTTCTATTAGCATTCAAAAGTACTCATTGTTTTAGTGAAAGATCATATTTTTCAATATGAAGGAATAACCTGATCTCCTGAGGTTTTTTAATGATTCTGCTTGTTGCCATATCATCTGAGAAAATCCGCAAAAATTGTGCAGATATCACTTAGCCCTAGCTTCTGGTTTCTGGCTGTACAATAGAAACAGAAGAAAGCTGCTTTGCAGAAGTATGTGGGAAGTCATGGCTGTTCTTTAGCTTCCTCTTTAGTCAACATAAATTGACATTTTTTTCTCCTTATTCATTTGTCTCCTGCTGTTGCCTGAAAGTATCGTCAGCTACACAGGCCTGTGAGTCAGCCACCTCTCTGCATGGAGCTGAACAATAAATTCCATTTCTTCCTCCTTGCACTTTAAATATAACTTCATTTCTCTGTTCCACTGGGGACGAGGTCTGTTACTTATTCCCTTCCTGTGTGGTTGGATTACCAACTCCCTTTGGTGACAATGAAAATTAAAAAAATGAATGCACACATCTTTTCATAAGGAGTGCCAAAATAATGGAAATATCACAGGGGAAAAAATAAAGAAAAGGGAAAGTTCTTTGAGTAAAGCATCACTTGAGAAAGCAGCATCTCACACCTGGTGACTCTTATCTTCAGCCCTGCCTTTTCTCTGTTTGATGGATGTCCCAAAAGCTGGGAAGCCACATATCTGATTTTGTAAGGGTTGTTAATAAAGCATTTATCTCTCTAAAACTATGTTCTGAGTGTGATGAGCTTATAAATGTTTTCAGGCTTTGAGCTTTAAATACATCTTCTATCACTGTATCGTAAACAACCTTTGCCAGAGTAAGATCCCAGCTGAGTGCAAAGGCCCAGTATGTCAAGTGTAATCTCAGGAGCTCTTTGCAAGAATACCTAAAAACTAAGACTGGCCAAATGACTGGATGCATCCAGAGGATCTTACTGAAGTGCATGCTCTTTGCATTTACCTACAGAATTCAATATCTGTGGAAATGCAGAGATGTTGATGTAAGAAGTTCTGTCTTAAGTGGATTTTTAGGTTCTTTAGAAAACATAAGGGAGATTATCTCCAATTTCTTATGTTTTGCATCAGACTAAGAGGGAACATTAGATGTTTCTTGGACAGAACCTCTAACCTTATTGCAAAATTTCCATGTAACCCTGTTAAATCCCAGATGTTTCTCCTGATACCATCAAATCACTAGCCCAAACCCATTGGTGTTGGCCAACTTTTAACTGCTCTGGTATCCACAGGTCTGACCTTTGTTTCACTCTAAAGCTGTGCACACCCACTGTCCTTTCTTGTCTGGGAGAAGTGCCACTCACATGCAGGTTGTACATATGTTTTTCAGAGACACTCCTACTTGAAAGAGTTTGTATGTATATATCTATGTCTATCTATCTCTCTATATCTCTGTATGGTTTGGCATGTGTGGGTTGTGTTGGCAGTTCAGCAGCAGGCAGGCTGCTGCCTCCCAACAAAAGTGAGGTGTTGCTGGCTGAGGGAGGTTGATATGACACCGTGTTGGAGGCTGAGTGCCAGCAACAGGGACCAAGGACTTTTCTGGCAGAGGTGACCTGAGCGTCCTTAGCTTCAGCCAGACTTCACCAAAAGCTTGCCACAACAGAGTGCTGTTCCCCAAAACGGTGTCAGTGATAAGTGTGGACACAAAGGCAGCTAACAGTTGCTACCAGCATCCCAAACTTGTCTCTATCCAAATGGAAGACTGGGAGAGGCAGCTTGTTCTATCTCATGGTTAGCTAGATATTTTTAGGGCGTGTTTTAGCTGTAGTTTGTCTAGCCATAAAATCAAATGTCCAGTATTTATGATTAAAAGTGTTCAGAAAGGCAAGAGAGAGACCTAATCCTTTAACCCTTGAAGGGATAGACTTATATAAGTACATAAGGGCTTAAAGTGCAGATAACTATCTAATAATATTTTCAAATGCAGCAAACCTAGGTCAGTGCTATCAGTCCACTGATAATGAGATGCCTGGCTGCACTGAAATCACAAATAAATAAGAATTAAATATTTGAATAACTTTACAGATATGAACCTTTAGTCCTATGAGGCCAAACCAGTTCAACTGCTTTTAACACTGTCAGTAAGTGCCTGTTTGCATTTTTAGGCAATGACATGTCTTGGAAATCTGGCCACAGGGGCATGAACCCTCTTACTTCACATGAACTTTAAATAAAATAGAGTCTTTGGAGTGAAATTCAGTTCTAGGTAAATTTATGGTTAGAAATAAAACCCACAGTCCACAGGTCTAATCAACCTGACAATATTTATTTTAAAAACTGGTATTAAAGCTCAGGCTATTACTGGATAATTCCTATTCTCCTTTTCAGCAATTTTTTTCCTGGCTATGAAGCATAAGAAGATATTCTGTAGGCAGTGTTGAATTTATTTCTTTTCTAAAACTCTTGAAGGTAATTTTGTTATCAAATGAATATTCTTCATAGAATTGTTATGTTAGTCCAGTTGTTAAGTAAGACGTGAGATTTTTAGAAGCATTTATTGTTCAGAATGCATTTGTGTCATGGTGTAGAACCTGGATTTTAGAATATATCAGGACAATTTTTTTTAAAGTCATTAAAAACTGATGTTAATAACTACTTGGTATTTAATTGGGAAATATATATTTTAATTATTTTGTCAGTAATCTGAAAAAAACCCGACATAATGGGACCAGTCCTGTATTTGAGAACATACTACGTTTTATTCAAGTGGCAACCCACATTCCTAATGTGATTTCCTGAGGCATTTTTCTCTTGATGCATAGGAAGCTGAATTATATTTATCAGGAACAAAACTTTGAAATAAAAAATTTATTTTTAGATGGGTAATAAGCAGCTGGGGAAAGCTGAGCTCCCTCTCTAGCTGTAAACAAATGCCACTTTACATAAAATGCCTCTTTCTTCCTCAAATTCTTTCCATTAAAGATCTTGGTTTCATTTGTAATTCAAATAAAACCAAACCAAAAGTCTCTCTCTGAAATATTCCCCCAAATGTCTCTCCTAATAGTTTCCTCTCTTCTGCTGCAGCCTGTCATTCCTTCTGTCCCACAGAACATCTTCTGCATGGCTGGGGATGAGGTCTGGCTGCCAAGAAGGAGCAGAACCTGGAAAGGCTCCTGAGGTAGTTGCCTGTCACCTGAGTTCAGGGAGACAGAGCAAGGCTGGTTTGGGCTTTTGAATTTAGCAGAAGCTTTGCATGGCACGGGGGAGGTTGGCAGGAGCTAGACTGCAAATCCTGGTGTCATTCTCCTCCTCTCTGTCAGGATTATGTGTATATACTCACAGGCATCCCTTGTCAGATGGTGAGAATCAATAGCTGTTGACTCATGACAATTGTCACACCTCCCTTGTGATCTCCATTTCCCAAATATCAAGTGAAACTGCAGTATAAAGTAAAACTAACAAAAGCAATGAAACACCCTGAGATGTGAGTGCCTACACAGGTGCAGGTGGAAAGAAAGGTGAAAACCCAAAACCTTTTGTGGGTTGGAGTATTACACTGAGTTTTATTAAGCATTGGTATTGTCCTTGTGTAGTATAAAACAGAAACTACTTGTTTTCAAAGCTGCTTCTTCAATTCTGGGTTGTTTGGGGCTGTTTGACCACTCTGAACACAGGCTTTTTGCTATTGCTGCCTTTTTCCCCCTGGTGCTGGAGGGATTTCTCTTGCTCCAGTAGCTCAGAGTGCTGCCTGAATGACTGGTGATTTCTTGAAGAAGCAAATTCTTGAGTTGTCCTTGCCTGCTGTTTATCCTGCAGGATTCACTTTTCTCTGTGGTTCTGAGTAAAATCCAGGAGTGGGTGGCATCTTAGGAGGTGCCAGGCATTTGTTTAAATTTTGTTGCTCTCTCCCACTTTAGTCAGGGAAATGTGGTATTTTCTACTGGTTTATCTGATTCGTTTCTTCCACCCTGCCTCTATTTTAAGTGTGTTTGGGTCTATTTTTTGACTATTTTTGGCCAAAGATTTTACCTACATAAGTATATAAACCAAATACATGTGAACAGCATGTTCTTCCATACTGATATTTTTATTAACATTTAATTGGAAAGTTATTTTTCACATGGTATATTTGAGTAGATAGAACAAAGAGATTGATGGAAATAAATTCCTCATGAATTATGCTTCAGTTTGTTTCGTATTCTGAGTGCAGGATAAGAAAAAGGAAAATGTTTAAGTAAGTGAAACGAGACCCAGAACAAGAATGCACGTAAAGGAGTGAGGTTATCACTGCAGGTCTAGCAGGGCTGAGCTGCACAGAGCTGAGGCTCCAAGGGGGTGCTAAGCCTTACAAGTAGGGTAAGGGTGCAGTAAGGAAGAGGTGGGCAGCACCTGCATTAGCAGGCACCCTCCAATGAAAAATGCAGCTAGAAACACAGTGAGAAAGAGGCATTTCACATATATATCAGGTTGTTCTCCTCTTCCTAGATTACAGGCTAAGATAATTGGGCTTAAAAAGAAAGATGGATATAAAGTCAAATATGAAAAGCTGTCTGTTTAATTTCACCCTTTGTCCTATAGTCTATTTTAGGAAAATAGATTGCCCTTTGTTTTGAATAAGCTGTTGCTGACAGCTGGCAGGTGCCCAGGAAAAGCTGTGCTTGCTGGGTCATCCTGCTGGCTGCACTGTGGGATGGGAACCCTTGGGGCCAGGGCTGTGGCATGGGTCTGCCAGGCTGCAGACAGTGGGGAGAGGCACCTCAGCAGCACTGCAGGGGTGCACTGTCTAACCCATGGCATGGCTGGGACAGCTGTTAAATGCACCTTCTAGCATATCTACTGATGTGTTGGGTAACAGTTAGTAATCACAGGTTATTTCAGCCCTTTCCATTGTGGAAACAATGCTCAAGCCCTTGCTGACCACATAGATGTGGGCAAAGCTGTCGGTTTGTCTGTGTATTTGTATGTCTGTCCCTGACAGCAAACATCAGCCAGACAGTCAGGACTGGATCGGATCTCAGAGGTCATCTCATCTCTACTCATTGACGGAAACAACCTGCTGAGTAAAAGGCAAGAAAAAAGGGAGTTATGCTGCAAGCCAGAGAACCCACGGAGGAGAGATCTTCCGTACATGACTCAGCCTTGGGAAACCTTTGTTTGGAGATCAGTCAAGGATGAGACACAGGCCCATAGGAAACTTGCCTTTATTATTTCCAGGGCTCAGGGAACTACTTGTTTCCTATTTAATTCAAATAGCTGTGCAGATTTGGAGACAAATGTGGCAATGACAACAACAAAAATGTCTGTAGTTGTTCCAATAACTCTCTGTACTTGTTTCCTGTATTTGTTTCAAATTTAATACTTAAATGGCTACAGTCATGCTTGACAAGATGAGGAAACCCAGAGTTTCCTTCTTTTACACTTCACAGTTCCCACATGGGAATATGGATGTTTCTGACCTCTTTGTCCTCAATGCTACTATACCCAAATGCCCTTGACCATCATACTTCTGTATGTAGGGACTCCTTCTATCCATCCCTATATATCTTACGGGATTTTGACTGTTGTTGAGACAGGATGTAGCTCTTTAAGCTGTTGTCATGCATAATCATTAAAAAAACCTCTTTAAGAAGAATGCAAGGATGCTGTGATATTGCTGATCCCTTCTGCCCTGCTTTGGTTACTCGTGGCATGCAGATGATGGGATTGGGAACCAGTAGTCCCTGGGATCTGCTTGCAGTTGTCAAGTTTAAGGAATAGCAAAGACTGAGCAATTAATGTCCAGTTTTATGGAGGTTTTTGCACAAATCATAGAATCATAGAATCACAGAATCAGTTTGGAAAAGATCCTTAAGGTCATTGAGCCCAACTGTTAACTCAGCACTGACAAGCCCACCCCCAGGTCCTTTTCCACAGAGCTCTTTCCCAAGCCTGTAGCATTGCATAGGTTTGTTGTGATCCAAGGGCAGGACTTGGCACTTCACCTTGTTGAACCTCATACCTTTGGCCGTAGCCCATCAATGAAACCTATCCAAACCAGATCCCTGTGCAGGGCCTTCCTACCCTCCAGCAGATCAACACTCCCACCCAGCTTTGTGTTATCTGCAGACTGACTGAGGGTACACTCGATGCCCTCATCCAGATCACTGATAAAGATATGAAACAGGACTGGCCCCAATACTGAGCCCTGGGGAACTCCACTAGTGACCAGCTGCCAACTAGATTTCATTCCACTTACCATCGCTCTTTGGACTCAGCCATCCAGTCAGTTTTTAAAATAGCTTTTCCTGAACTATTTCGTTTGCCCAGTTTTGCCAGCCAACCCAGCTTCTCCCTGTGCCACAGTGACCTAGGCTGTCCCTTCTGTTAATGCCTGTCACTGCTGAGCCCAGAGTGTGTAACTCTCAAAACACAAATTAATTTCTCTGAAACACCAGTCTGATCATTCCCTTAACAGGCTGTAAAAATCACCTTTTTAATGAATTTATTTACTTATTTTGCAATGACACGATGACTGTTTAGGTAAAATTCTGCCCTCATCTTCAGATGCCCTTAGTTTCTCATTAGTTCAAAGCCCACTCATTAGGAAGAGCACATTCCCGGGACAAACACATCAGCTGTTGTAAATTGTTTCAGCAAAGTTTTCTGCCGTTCACAGATTTTGTAGAGGTAAGTGCCATGTTATTTACTCAATTAACAATCAGTAAAGACTAAGTTTTCATTTCTGCTTATAGTCTCTCAGTTAGGAAGGCTTTCTGTGTTATTTTTTGTACCTGTCAATTCTGGACTATATTTTCTTCTTGTTCTTTTTTCCCCTGTCAAATAGCTATTCAGTGCTTAACACTCCAATGTGTAACAGCAATTTTAAGGTAGAAAACTGATATTGATATGCTGTCTGTGACCAAACTTCACATTTGAAAAACAAGTAATGTTTCAACTTTTAGGATATTTCAGAATTTGATTAATCAATTTAGTACTTAAATGCACTGAGCTGTGCATGCAACACTGCACATCTAGAAGGCTAGAATCATGTGCTGCTCGTGTATTTGGTCCCACATGAAAATTAAAAACATATTTCTTTCATTAGAAGCAAAACCTTAAGGGGAATTGTTTCAAGATGGCAGTCACACCTACAAACACTGTATTTTAAACTGGTCTCAAAAGGAGCCCAAAGAGGATTTGGTTCTTTGTTTGGCAATGGGCTCTGTTCATGAATGATTTGTGTCAATGTTTTGTGCTGGGCTTTGTAGAGCTGTTTTTAGAGACGTTTTAAATTCATTTATTTGAAACAATGTAGACACCAGACTAAGCTGTGTATTGGCATGCAAATAAAGCATGAAGTTAATTTCACCTCAAATGCTTCGCACTTATTTTCCAAATTGTCCTGAGTTTCAGTGCGGCAAAGTGTAATATTCCCTTTTGTCCCATCCAAAGAATAGGAATTATTTACTTCAAGCAGAGATTTACAGTGGAAATACACAAATGTTTTAAGCATTTGCCAACATATTAGCTTTTTTCAGCTGACTCAAGGACACATTTTTCCTCTCACAAGATTATAAATGCTTAATAACTCCATGAATTCAACTGGAATATTTCCAGATTTACACCCCTCAATTAATTTCAATTGAATTTTCTTGAATTACACCATCTGAAAGCAAAATTTATCTTGGAGTGAGCTAAAGTTAATTTAGCTTATAGCATTTTCTCACGAATAAGCCAAGGCCTGATTGTAGGCATTCTCTATGTTATCAATTCGACTTAATTTTCTCTCTTATAAGTGCCTCTAATAACAATAAACCTTTCAGAAAATGAATGTGTGAATTAAGCAGATGGTGTGAAAGAAGCTAAACTATTTTAAATGCTTTGCAACAATGTAAACTCATGTATTATTTATTGTACAGTATTACCCATTCATACATTCTTATACACTATTAAAATTACATGCCAGAAGGAAGGATGTATTCTATTAGTGCCAATTAATGTTCATGGTCTTCTGTTAAGAGTATTTATCAATAAATTAGAAGGAAAAATCTATTAAAAAGTAAGAACTTCTTTACAGAATACTGTTGGTAGGCACTTTTATTTTCATCCATCAAAGGTCAGAGCCAGCACAGTGTACTAAGCACTGCTAAGGACACTAGTCTTAATTATTCAGGGAATTAATAGTCTTAATCATTATGGGAATTAAGGCTTTAACAGCTCTGACAATCAATATGGCTCCTCTAAAAGACAAAATAATACAATTTATTTTTTGCATGTGGGGAAGAAGTAAATATTAAAATTGCATATAAAAGTTTATCCTTTTAACATAAACTTCACAACTTTAAATACTGGAATATTTTTTCCTAAAATATATTTGTCTTCAGTTTATAATGCAATCGAAATGGATTGGCATTGAAAATAACAATACATCAAGATTTAAAAAAAAATAATAGATCAATGCTTCATCTACTAGATGCAAGCTAAATTCATGTATTAGATATATAAAATGGTATAATACTCTAGATGTTATGTAGTTTTGTCCACTCACAAAATACTTCTTTTACTCAATCTGTCAGCAATTGAAAAATAGTTTGTGGTACATATATATTTAATCTTCCTTTACTGCACTGACAGATTTAAACCATATTACTTTATCTTTCCCAGTTATTCAAAGTGTTGTCAATAACTCTCAGTGATTTCAAATGACATTGCACAATCTTTTAACTTAAACAGTACTGGGAACCATGACCCCTGTATCTTTATTTTCCCTCTGTCAATGATTTGGTAGTAAATCACTGGAAAGTTTCAGCATCCCAATAGGGAATGTGTATTTCTCCAGCTGGAAGTTAAGAATTAACATTTTAAAAAAGGTTTGAGGACCCTGTGTTAAAGATAGTGGGACAGTGAGAGGGAGAGCCAGGAGGGAAGGACACCCCCAGCCCTGACAGTCTGCACTGTTTGTGTGTGAGCACAAAGTAAGGACAATGGACTCCAGCACACCCATTTGTGTTTGAGCAGGCTATACCCAGCCCTGAACGGCCAGATCAAAACAAAAAAAAATAGAAAAAAGAGGATGCAGACGCAAAAATGGAATGTGAAGGTATTTGGGATAATTTACAGAGTTGTTGCACTACAGGAGCATTGGACCAGCAGGACTTCAGGGTCCTCATATGGAAGGGGAAAGGTCAAATACTTCACCAGTGGTGCTTTGGTGACAACGTGCAGATGCAGGTGTCTTTATCTATGTCTGTGAGACCTGAAGCGACCAGAGCCCAAGCCAGAGCCTACATGAACAAAAGAGCACTGACACTCTTTATGGCAAAGGGCAGTGTAATGTGTGCAGCTGGCTGTGGGCTATGCTGGAGGTTCAGTGCCAGTACTAGGGAGCTGGGATAGCCTGACCTCTCTGCCCTCTGCTAACCTGTGCCATCATTTCTCACTTGTAAACACAACTAAAGCCTCTGTCATTCTGGAAATGAAAAGGCAAACTGGAAATGAGAAGTTACGTCTCCTCGTTTTACTGAGGTTTATACTGGGATAAAAGTAGTTTAAGGAGTGATTTGTTCTTCTATGAAACCAGTCCTATGGCCAAGGGAGGGGTAAACCAGCATCACCATTGATAGTCCTGAGTGGCCCTGTCTTACTGGTACTAATACAATGACTTGACATAAGGAACAATGTGTGCAAACATATAAATGTTTGGCCTCTAATGACTATCTGACAAAGACATTACAGGTAAACGAGGATAGACCAGGACACATGAAGAACTAAAATGGTTACTTTCAACAGAAAAGAAGAATTATGGGCTCCATGGGAAGAATATCTTTTCAATACCAGTTTTTTCAGCTTTCATTCCCTTGCAGTGTTTTCTCTCAATTTAAAGCATGACACAAGCTGCACATAACAGAAACAATCAAGCTAAACAGGAAATGCCTAAGCAGATCTCTGCTCCAAATATGATTTACTGTAAATCTGTGATATGCACCAAAGAATGTCCTCTGGCATTTTCCATTTTCCATTTTCTCTCAAATGAATAATCTTCAGTTTACGAAAATGTCAGCAGTGATAGCATAGGCCTGAATCCCCATCTCCATGCTCTTTGAATTTCTTTTCATATATTTTACACAAAAATAAAGGGATGCTAATTCATGCTTTGCAACCTGTGATCACCTATTGGAAGTGAACTGTAATATGAATTGTGAATGAGTCAATCGAATGTTCAGTTCTGTCCTTTGATTGATCTTTAAGGAAGATTAAAAACATAGAATCATAGCATCATAGAATCACAGAATTATAGAATGATTTGGGCTGAAAAGGACCATAAAGATCATCCAGTTCCACCCCCCCTGCCATGTGCAGGGATGCTACCCACTAGATCAGGTTGCTCAAAGCCCCATCCGGCCTGGCCTTGAACACTTCCAGGGATGGAGCATCCACAGCTTCTCCGGGCAACCTGTTCCAGTGTCACTGCCTTCATAGTGAAGAATTTTTTCCTTGTATCTAATCTAAATTACTCTCAGTTTAAAGACATCACCCCTTGTCCTATCACTACAAGCCCTTGTCCAAAGCCTGTAAGCAGCCTTCTTGTAGGCTTCTTCTAGGAGCTCCCCAGAACCTTCTCTTCTCCAGGCTGATAAACCCCAGCTCTATCAGCCTGTCTTCACAGGAGAGGTGCTCCAGCCCTCTGAGCATCTTCATAATACTCTTCTGGACTTACTCCAACAGGTCCATGTCCTTCTTATAGTGGGGGTCCTGGAGCTGGATACAGTATACTCCGGGTGAGGTCTCCCAAAGGCAGAGTGAAGTGGTGGAATCACCTCCCCTGACCTGCTGGTCACTCTTTTTTGATGCAGCCCAGGATATGTTTGGCTTTCTGGGCTGCAAGCTTGCATTGCTGGGTCATTTTGAGCTTCTCGTCAACCAACACCCCAGAGTCCCTCTCCTCAGGGTGTTATTTTTCTTCTGTTCACTTGTTCACTTGGGGTCTAATCTGAGAAATATAACAGGAGAATTACAAAGGCATGCAAGTCTAGAGACTGAAAACTGGTAGTTGTGAGGATACAGTGAGTGCTTAATCTTTCTCTAATGCAGTTTTACACGTTTTGGACCGCAGAACAATTCAGGGTAGAATACTTCTGGTAAAATGAACATAGGCAGTCTGGGCACATCTTACCAGCTTACTAATGCAAGCCATTATTCAACAAAACCAGGAAAGGCAAGATTTTTTTACACAGTTTTGAAACAGAAAAATAACAGCAGAGACAGAGACAGACTGGACAGATTTGGTCTTTCCCTTATTTTCTAAGAAGGCAGAGAAGTATACATACATGTGTAGATAAACACATTAAAAATGCATATTATGTGCATATAAATCATACCTCATCAAGAATAATGTATCCTTGCACAAGATTTTTCAAATTACTTGCAATGTACTTTTAAATTGTATGAAAAAAATGCTTAAATAAAATTGAAATGTCCATATTTCTTAGCAATAATAATAACTTCTATACCAAATGTGGTCAGCCTGCATTCAGAAAAGGACATTTCTTCTAGCTGTCGATTTTGAACATTCCTCATTGGAATATAAACAATCCAGTTTTATTATTTTCCTTTTTGAGTGTCATCTTATTTCTTTTCCAATGCTTTCCTCTACACATATAAGAAATAATAATTGAAATGAGTATGTTTACAATGAAAGAAAGTGCAGAGCTACACTCAGCAGTTGAAAGACAGGATTCAATAGAACGTATGAGATGCTAAAAGCAAACTTGGAAAAATGTAGTAAATCCAGTTTAGATCACAAAGCATGACTCTTTTCTGGAAAAATCAAATTTCCTCTGTGATTTAACTGTATCTCTTTCCTATTCTGGATTTTAAATTACGTTAGTCAGATGCTGGATGATGAAGGAATCTGAAGTGGCTTTTACCATAGGAACTTCAGATTTAGTTTTTCTTCATAGTGTGTTTCTGAATTCTGAAGTAGTTATGGAGTTCAATGACAGATATGCAGCCTAACTCACAGTTCACAAATAAACCCAATTGTGTTGTAGCTATTTGTATGGACTATACTTCAAGTCAGCATACGGATGGGTATAAAATGAGAGGATGCATTTGCTGGCTATTATGAAGTTCCATTGTCTGGTTATATGACCAACATATGAATCATAATCAAAAGCAGTAGCTGTAACATCATGTAACATTCAGTGCAAAGAATGCCAGGATAATCAATAAAATATATCAGAGAAGAAATGGCCACCTAGGGATCATCATTGGTCTTGTTTGGATCACATGGTGTGCAAAGAGGTTGCTTTAGTGTGAGAGTCTATATTTTTATGACTTTTAAATGGTATGTTTTGGAACAAAAGTTCCAAAAGATGTCTAGCTCAGCTGTTTTCAACTATTTGGAAATGAAAATAGAGTGGAATTCTGACTAACAAACACAGTTGAAATTCAGATTGGACTAAGTTAACAGCATTTGCTTGGGGAAAGTTGCTTCTTTTTACAAAAATTATGAAAGGAATGCACAGAAATGAACTAATTTTTTTTATTCCAGAAATGGAAAACTCACCACACTTACTAAAGCATATATTGAAATCCAGGTATAATCCACTTCATCCTAAACTGCACAGCAGGAACTGAGGCAAATAGAAAACTACAAGTTATTTTGTGCAATGAAAATGTGATCCAAAATTTCCTGAATACAATAAAAATAATCTCATCAACTTCAATGGACTTTTGATCAGGCCCCACTTCCTTCACTATGAAGGACTCATTTTTGTTTTTAGAATATAGAGCAGAAACACTGAGAGCATATTCTGCTCTGAAAATGCTGCAGTGCCTCAGAAAGCTATCTGCATCTTTGGGAAGTTAAATTGACTGTGGTAATCTGTCACTGAATAAAAAAAGAAGGAGAATTTGAATCAAAGTTGATAATGAGCTTCAGGGAGGTATTGTTAGTGTTTGTGCTCATTAAAAAACAGGGATTAAAGCAGTCCAATTAGTGCCCAAGCATAAGAGTAAAAGGGACGAAGTCCAAAGATATGGCAACTGAAATTGTAATAAAAGATGTTTTGTACTTGTTTAGAGGTTCCTTCATGCATTTGTGAAACAACAGATAATTTATATTCTCCCCTTTCAGAACTATAAGCTTATCTGTTTGTTTGAAAACTTTTTTCACTTGGCTTCACATGACTTTTTAAAGAAAAAGTAAGTATCGGTAATTAGATTCCCATCTGCAAATAACATCAGAATTAATTGAGGATTAATGCAACTGGATTGGAACTTCTTCAAAGGACACTTGTTGGGGTTTTTTAATTATCTCCCCTTTGAGGAATTGTGTGTATGGTAATGTCTCCTGTGTGGAATAGAAAGTAGCAGAAAAAGTGAGATGCTTTGCAATGAAATGCAATGCTTTACTGCAATGACACACAATGAAATGCTTTAGGTGTGTTATCTAGGCACTTACCACCTTATTTTCCAGGTTAATAGAGATAGCTGGGTGACTAATTCCATATAGTTTTAAATAAGGAATTTCTAGTAACTTTGTGAGCTGTCAAGCATTCAGTGGAGGACCCTGAATGACTGTCCTTGACCAGACCCCTAACTTCTAAACAGCTTGAACTGCCTTTTTTTTGGTAGGATTCTTCTTGCAGATGCGGAAATCTGCATGTCTAAAGTTGAGCCAGGTGCCTGGCCTTCAGTTTTAAAGGTGTGGTCAATCCAGTCGAAAGGCCTGTGAGAATTATTTAACATGTCCTGAAATAAACATTTTCATTTTGTCACTTGTGGTGTTTTGTGCATAGTCCTGAGCAACCAGCTCTGGGAGTGGGCCAGATGACCTCCAGAGGTCCTTTCCAACCTTAACCACTCTGTGATTCAGAGCCTTGTCAGGGACAGTAACAAGAATTGTCCAAGAACTAAAAACACAATTTTAAATTACCCTGCAATGTTATCTCCTGGCCTATCTCTGTTATGATTTATTATCTGCAATTTTGTAATAGAATCATAGAGTCATTTAGGTTGGAAAGGACCTCTAAGATCACCAAGTCCAACCACTAATCCAGCACTGCCAAGTCCACCACTAAGCCATGTCCCCAAATGCCACATATTCATGCCTTTTAAATGCCTAGAACTGTCAGGTCTAGACAAGAACTGTACTGTATTAGTCATTAATATCTGACAAAATTATCTAATTATATGTACATAATAACACAAGGCTGAACAATCCAGCATTCAAATTGTGGGAATAGGCAGATGGGATCTTCTCCCAGATATTTTCTTGCACAGAAATTCACTAAAGGTCTTTTCTCCTGGTGCTCTTTCCATTTCATCTGAGATATCACTTTTCGAGAAAAATATCTGTTTATATTAAAGACTTGTTCTCATGTACTGCAAAGAAATACAGTCCAAGTCATGTAAAATCACTTGCCAGTGTACTTAAGACAGTTTGCTGCATCAAAGAGGGAATGCAGAGTACTGTGGTGAATTCCTCAGTTTGTATAAAACAGGGAGGGAAAAGCATTTTTTTGGTGGCTTTTTTGTTTGATTGTTTTCTTGCTTTTCTCAGCCTATAACATTACTTGGACTATTATGCAAGACTGCAGGAAAATGAAGAAAAATATACCAATTGCAAGCATAAGACTTCCTGTCAGCAGAGTGAAAATAACCTGATATCCTTTTCCAACAGGGACGCTTGTAGTAGTACCAGTTTTATGACCCACAGCAATGGCCCATTTCACTTCAGGATGTTATCCTTAATAGGATCTAAAAGATTGTGAATAAAGTTTTAAAACTTGGGTACTAAATCTACATTTATGCATGCAAATCAAGCACTCAGAGAGTGGATGAGGAAACAACAGGAGCATAAATCTCTAGCTTGCTAATGAGGGTTTGCTGCTGGGAGTCCTGCATTGTGGCTTCTTGCAGTCCAGCTCTTCACTCCCTACCCCAAGCCATTGCTTAATGCCAATTCCCTCCTTCCTGTCTTGGGAAGGTGCTCTCATACCAGACCACATGTCTGGGGGAGGGAGGGGAATTTGATGCTTTTCTGGAACTGAGGATGGAAACACACAAGACTGAGAATAGAGGAGAGAAAGTCTGTTCTATAGGAGACATAAGGACAAAGTAGAGACTTAAGGGAAAGGCAAAAGATTAGGAGAGCAGTGGCAGACAAAAAAATCCATCAAATCCAGAGGATGGGAAAATGGCGAGCAAGGACAAATGACAGAGATAGAAATTCTGGATTATATGACTTATTAGAGCCAACACATTTTCAAACAGTGGAAAGTTTTTTCTTTAATATATCTGCTGGCAGATTTGGATGGGGTGTCTGCACCCTTCCTGTAAAATTGGCATCCCATTGCACATTAAAAGGTAATATCCAAGGAGTACTACAAAATCTTGTATTTTGAGTGGTGTGTTGGCAGTACAGGCTTGAAAAGGAAGAAACACAGGGATTTTGGCTGTGAGCTAATGCATGAGTAGGTGTGAAGAGCTCTCCTTGTCTAGGAAAAGAGTTAAGTGATTAACTGATGTTAACTGAGAAAATACCAGGGAAAAAATGAAGCTAAGCTATTTACAACAGGATAACTTAGGTCTGGTTTTACAGGCAAGGAAAGAAATGATTAAAATTGGTGTAAAAGTAGGGAAGCATCCAGTCTCAGGACATGTTAAATTCATGTCTGGTGCATGAATTAAACTTGCAATGCAGACAGAGATTGCAGTGATTTAACGTGTAACTAAAATGGAGAATCTTGACAGGTAGAAGATAACAAGTGAGACAGTAAACCAAGTCATACTATATATGTTTTTAGAGAAACTGTTTTTATGATCTCTGCATGATAAAAAGATCAGCAAAAAGACCTACTGACAAACCCAGGACAGAGTTGAGTTGTGCTTTTTGGTGAAGAGATCGGAGCAGAGCTGACTCTGGAGCAGCTGCCTGCTGACCCGGGGCATGCAAAGTGGGGTGTGGGTCCAGTGTGGGGGTCTGGGGTGTCAGCAGCCCAGCAGCTCTGGCAGCTCCCTGAGTACTAGCTGTGCCTGAGACAGTGTGACTGTCAGGAAAAGCAGCAAACCCTGAAAGGAAAAATTAATATTAATACCCCCCACTTCTACAGATTAGGTCCCTTTTTCAAAGATACAGCATGTTCTTTCAGGTAGTTCAGATCTGCTTAACAATTTATTTTCTTTATCATATTGATATTTAATTTGCTTTCAGTATAATAAGTAGCTTAAACCACTAAGTCATTAATGCTATCACCCTTGTAGTCTGCATTATCAGTCTTGCATCTATTAATTTAGAAAACAAAAATTAAATTTGGGGTAGATAACAATACACTTTTCTCATATGCTGAACATTGCAACATTTCTCAGTTCTCTTCATTAATCTGTGTGAGGTAGAAGTGCCTTTGGTTTAAATTACCTTTCCTACTTCTAGAATATACAGATAGTAAAGGCTGTAGCCCCACTGTGATGATCTTCTAGGCAATTCAGACTGACCATATCAGAGCATGCTTAGAAGCTGAAGTTTCAAATGAGCAGCACATTTTATATAATGCTGTTTCAGGTTATTACTTTATTAACTAATGTTTTGTAGACATCCAGGAGGAAATAAATGTTAAGGAAAGGTCCAAATCAACTGTGGGAGGTGTCTGCGTGAAAAGGAAAGCAAAAAAAAAAAAAAAGCTGAGCATCAAAACACACTTCTGGACAACTAATTCTATCAGAAAGTTTTTCAAAGTATTTGAAATTAGACTTAAGAAATTAGGCTTTATAAGATCACAGTTTTGCACTTTTCTCTGTTTGTACTGAGTATAATGTTAACAAAAGCAAATCGAACCAAAAGACATCCCACTGTCATCATATCTGCCTTTGCTCTGCCCTTCTGATGTGTCTTATCTTTGTTTTGTTTTGTTTTCAGGGGCACATTGCAATTTCCCAGAAAAAATCATACCATGGATGTTCGAGTCAAAGAGTTCACGTTGATGGCACTGCTTGCTATGGTTGATGCTCGTCTGCCAAAGCCAGCACGGGCCCCTCTGGTTCTGCACAAGCCTTTCATGGTCGTTTGGAATGCGCCAACTGAGCAGTGCAGGCTGCGGTACAAGGTGGACCTGGATCTCAGTGTTTTTGACATTGCATCCAACATCAATGAAACTTTGAGTGGATCCAATGTGACAATCTTCTATCACACTCATTTGGGATACTATCCATACTACTCAGATAATGGAGATCCTGTTAATGGAGGGGTGCCCCAGAATGAAAGTCTTCTCAAACATCTTAGTAAAGCAAAGTCTGACATTGACTATTGCATACCCATGAAGAAATTTCGGGGACTTGCAGTTATTGACTGGGAAAACTGGAGGCCCCAGTGGGATAGGAACTGGGGCAATAAAAGCATTTATAGAAATAAATCTCTTGAGATTGTTAGGAGAAGGCATCCTCGGTGGTCAGAGGACAAAATTAGGAAAGTGGCTAAAGAGGAATTTGAAAATGCTGGCAGGAGTTTTATGAACAACACCATCCTTCTGGCTGAGTATATGAGACCAAATGGTTTGTGGGGTTACTATCTGTACCCAGACTGCTACAATTATGATTACAAAGAACACCCCCACACATACACAGGGAAATGCCCACCCATTGAGTCTTTCCGCAATGACCTCCTGATTTGGCTGTGGAAGGAAAGCACTGCTCTCTACCCTTCTATATACCTGGATTATATACTGAAGTCAAGTCCAAATGCACTAAAATTTGTTCACTATCGGATTAAAGAGGCAATACGCATTGCCTCAATTGCTAGAAAAGACTATGTTTTGCCTGTGTTTGTTTACTCCAGACCATTTTATGCCTACACTTTTCATGTTTTAACAGAGGTAAGCAGACAGACTTCTTTAGAAATTCAGAGACTAGAAACAGCCTCTTAGAAAAAATATGTTCTAAAAGCTTTTCTTGGATAAAAGCACTTATGTATTTGTTTTTCGTGTTTAAGGCAACACTTATGAAAGGAAGTACTGTAGTCACAGTACAAAAGTCTACACCTTTCAAGAGTTAATAAAGCAGTGGTTTGATCTATTTCTGTAGGATAACATTGTATATTTTTAATGAAGGTAATTTAGAAAGAAACTACAAAGAAATAATTTCCTTAAGGAAGTAATTCATTCTGATATTTCAATTCTTCAGGACTGCTTGTGAAATGAACTTGACAAATTCTGTGAAGTTTAAAACTAATTAGTGTAATGGAAAGATAAACTTTCATGAGAAAGTACCCTCAGGGCTTTTTTGTTTCTTTATGCAAATGGAAATTCATTCAGTACAGAAATAAGCCAGTCAAGTAAAGTAGTCTGGCCTGGAGTTCCTAACTCCTGCATGATGAGCATTGGCCATCTATCTCACTCTTCAGAGGTACAGCATGTTCAAATATCTTCATGTCCAATATTTAGTGCTAAAACTGTGGCGTTCCTTCATTAAAGAAATCAAGTTTTTGAGTCATGCAATGTTCCTTCACCAATGATGAAGTGCAATAAACAAATAGCAGCCATGACAGTGATTGTGAAAATATATACATACAAAGCCCAGACTTTCTGGATATTTAATGAAGATTGTGGCTCTGACTTTGTTTATGTACATAATAGAGAGGCACAGAGGCTTAGTCATTCCTCTAGTAGTTGTCCCAAGTGGCAATTGTTTTGCTTCAATTGTTACCAATTCCATGAGAGAGGAGAAAATCTGAGGCAGGGAACTTACGAAAGCAACTCCTTGATGACCCTGTGCTCCCTCCCTTTGTTGTATGGAGAGCTGCATGAGAGCCTGCTGCCACAGACAAGTTCTTGACTCAGACCAGAAAAGAAAAAGGGATAGATGTGGGAAAGGAAAAGGCGAAGGTCAGTCCAGTGAACCACGGGCTGCATATGGCTTCAGCCTGGAGCTGGAGCCAAGGAGGTGTGGTGGAGCCCTGAGAGCCTGAGAAGTGTTTCAGACTCAGAAGGAAATGGTACTTTTAGGCAGCCTCTGGGAAGCAAATTGTACATAGAAATAATCATGAATTTGGTCTGCCTCATTTTTAGCAACCAGGGACAGTCTGAAGCTGTTTTCTGTGTGGAAACTGCAAGTCCTAGCTGACTCAGAAATCATGGGCAGAGAGGCAAGCCTGGGTCCCACTGAAGGCAAGGAGTCTCTGGGGTTTCCAGAACATCTGCACTGAAGGACTCAGGCTATGAAATTCATAAGAGTTGTTTAGCTGCAGCCTGTAGTAATAAATTTTTATAAAATTAATTAGTCCCTTGGTTGATATAAAAATACCATGAATGTTACTGAAAGCTATGAAAACTAACATGATCTTCCCAGTTATGTGTTAGTTCAAAATCTATGGGGGTATAAAGTTGCTGGTTCACCTTAAGCTATTTTCTGAACAGTACAGTGGTAATTTGGAGTGATGCTCCTCTTAAGTTACACTCTTTAACTCACCAGCCTGTTTTCCAATCACACGTAGCCATTTACTTTTGGAAGCTTTAATGATCACTTATAACTCTGCAGCCAGGGAAGGTCTCTGCAATGCCAGAGAAACAGCTTTGAATTATGCTCCACTTCATATTTTCTAAGGACAGTACCTAGCACCACAGGCAGCCATGGGACAGGGTTTAATGTGTCTCCAGACTATACACATCATCTGTGAGAACAGCTTGGGGTCTGACAGGAACTTGCAGGGTTGCATTTAAGAACATTCTAAATAGGAATGATCCAGAAAAATGTTCTGGTTTTCTTTCAAAGCCCTGGAGCCACCAGGATATTTGAAAAGTGGTTTTGTGTGTTTAGATTTTAGACTAGATTGGAGCTTCTCATTTGACCCATGCTACGCCCTTAAGTGATGCTCCCAAAGTTACAAACAAGGCACGAAACCTCTGAGCTCTAGCAACAATGTGCATGAATGTGACAAAGAGAGGTGCCAGTGTAGCACAGTGACATCCAGGCTAAGTGGCCATATTAAAAATGGGATAGCAGGCTACTAGATACCTGAGCTCTACCAGGGACTGGGCCAGGAGAACCTGTTCCATCAAGCTGTGAAAGAGCTGTACATTCTATTCCAACAGACATGCTACTGACATATTCAAGATTTGTGTGTAAGCCTTTCTGTACACAGTATGAAATACACAGTAAATAGCACAGTGGAGTCAAGTAGAAAGAATTGTTGTGAGTCAGAGTCAATGAGGGAGAGACACAGGTCTAGCAGACCTTCAGAAATACAAAATGCCCAGGTCCCAAACAGATGCTGTAGCTCTGTGGGCTGTATCTTTCACCCTAACTGCATCTGGAAATTGAGTGAGTTGTGCATAATGTGTCTGAGAAATTAATCTTATGTTTTTCTCGGAAACAATTCATACGTTCTGAATTGGGATCCAAATCATTATGAAAGGTTTCTGTATTTGCTACAAATGAGTATAAGCAGTTTACCATCTGTAGGGTATTTAGAAACTTTCTGCCTTGAAATTCACTACTAAATGTGTGGGAGAGGGAAGTCACACAGTAGCATCTGTGCTTCCTGACTAGATGGCTGAAGTCATTAATAAAGCAGGATGACAACTGACAAATGTTGAATAATGGATAGCATTTCTCTTGTTCATCTACAGATAGTCTTCTCTGATGACCAGGTGTGCATGTGTACAGAGGCCATTCCCTGCAACATGCCACACTTGCACTACCATTCCTGAATACAGAAAAAGCATGTCTGTAACTAAGACTGTTCAAAATTTAAAGGAAAGATTAGAGATGTACTAATTTTTCTTTCCTCAACATGTAACTAGAATTGACTGTTCTGTTTCCTCTCAAGCTCCAAAACTGAAACAGTTTAGCTCACCTCCGATTTTTTTAGTGTCAACTGCAGTGACTTGGCTGATCTAAATATGGAGAAGCATTGATAGAAACTAGAGCCTTCTTCTCCCTGCCAAATCAACTGTCCACTTGGAGATAGCCCAGAATAGTCTTGAGGATCTTTGGTTTTGGTTATTTTATATCCATATGAATTAGGCATGAAGTGCTCTAATCCTTTTGTGGATCTGATAAGAGTAACAAAAGAAAGATGTGGAATATGGGGAAACAATAACTGGATTTACTGACTTCTGGTGAAGCACTTTAATTCCTAAGGTATATTACTTACAAAAATTAATTTCAGAGTTTGGTCGGGACTTAGTTCATTCAGCAATGCTAAATAGGTATTAATTATTTATTATGGCTATCTGAAAAGTTTTCATTAATCGGCTAATAAGATCTGAACTATGTTTGTGCTAAATCACTCAACTATCATGTGACTAATGTAGAATCACAGTCCAGTCTTTGTATCTGGATAAACTTCAAAAAATCCTTTGCAAACAAGAAAGGCCTGGGAACTCTCATTACCAAGAGGTCCGGCTGTATCTTACATTCTTTTAACATTTGATATTTTTGATCTATAATTAACATAGGGGATTTTTAACTAATAAATTAATTTTCATAGGAAAACCCCACGACCACTTCCCACTTGAAAATAACACCTGCAGCCCACACTACTATCCTCTTAAAAGCTATCACTGGACTGTACACTTTTAAGAGTAATGACATTCTCTAAGACTGCTTGGATGATCAGCAGCAACGCAAACTTCAGGCAAGACCAATTGTATTTTGCATCACTCTGAACCCTACATTAAGAGCCAGTAGGCAAGCTCTGCTCTTCTAGATTTCTGCAGGTTTCCCCGCACTGTTTTGTCCAACCTTTAGTTAAGGGTCCCTACTCACTTTGACTTCTCTGTAATTGTCTTTAGATCTCCAGTGGATTTTCCCTTTCACAAGGCATTAATTTGTGCCGCCTTTGATATTTCTCAGGCCATAAATATTTCAGGGACTCCATAACTATGCATTGATAAATCATCAGGCCCACTTAGACAGAGAAATAAATTATTTAGTAGTAATTAATGATAAGAACATGGTTTTTCTACTCTATAATTTTGGTTTTCTAAGGTGCCACCACCATACAAAGATAATTTGTCTGGTCTTTTGGATTGTTTTCTCATAAAAGAGGTGAAAAGACTGCATCACTATCTTTTTAAGAGACTTGCTCTTTCTTCAGCAATTCAAGAAATATTGTAATAGCTGTCATTACAAATATTGATCAGGAATAACTTTAAAATCAATTATTGTAGACAGAAATGCTTTGATCATACCCTGAAATTTTAGGAAAGAAGAGGTCCTTCCACTGTGTTTTCTAAGTTTTAATTGCATTTCTTCAGACACAATATTCAGAGTCTCAGGACTTTCAGACACTTGCAAGATACATTGCCATGCTGTTGGCGAGGCACCAGCAACTCCTGTTCTGCCCTCACGCTGTGCTCTGGTGTGTTACTGCTGTGACTTGAGTACTTATTGGTTCAGTTCTAAATGTGGACATGGTTAAATCAGTATGCAAATACTTTCCACTCCCACCCCCATTTGGCTCTATACAGCACTGAGAGATACGTTTCAAAGATGTTTCCTTGGACTAATGGATTCACGCTGATAGAAACAGCAGCCCTGGAACTGTGTTGGCATAGCTAAAGCAGCACAGCTTAGAGCCCTGCCTAAAGCCTATCAACTGCAATTGGACACTGTAAGGGTGATCCAGTTATGTGTGATCATATTTATCATCCCTTGCCAAAAATTAATCATCACTTACCAAACCTATGTAGGTTTGGTAATCATTCAAAGACTGCTAGATAAAACAGATCAATCAATTCTTACTCCACCAGATTGTTTGGAGAAACCCCTGTGCATAAACTACAATGATTTCATTATTTAGTAGTCTCACTCATGAATGCTACCTATGCAAACCTTTGGAAAGACACAGAAGAGCTTTCTAAATTAAACAGTGATTTTATTGTGAAGAATATACCACAGAACTAAAGGTGCCTCTGGGGGAAAAGAGTGATGCCCATATCCTAATACTTTTTTACTTTTATATCTTTTTTTTTCTGATGAGTGGTTTTGGCCTACTTTTTTCAGACGGATCTGGTCAACACCATTGGGGAAAGTGCAGCTTTGGGAGCAGCTGGAGTTGTTCTCTGGGGCAGTATGCAATATGCCAGCTCCAAGGTAGGTTGTATCAGTTTATCAGTATTTAGGAATCATCTCAATACCATTTCTCTGCCATGACACCCTCTGTAGCACCTACCTACCTTTATCAATGTCATCAGCCAGTGACTGAGGATTTGCCTCAGTACTGATTTCAGGTCTTGTTAGTTCTATACTTTTGTTAGGCTGAGAAGTCCCATTGCTCAGAACACATTACTTTGGGCAGGTCGTTTGTAGCTCATTGGAATAATGAGTCCAGGTGAGAAGATGTGTTGTGAAACAATGCCATACAAATAAAAGCACTGCTTGTTTTGCAGTGTTCTACTTTGTAGCTCTGGCAGTTTACGGATCCACTGAGAAGGAATGGAGCTTGAAGACAGGGCATTTTCTCTGGTTGTAAGTGTTGATATGACGCATGGAAAATAATGTTACCACAAGAAAAGCTCTAGTTCCTCCTCTCAGGTTCTTCAGGCTTTCACAAATAATCCTTCTTGAAGTGATGGAGGAAATGGGAAGCTGCCCTGGGGTTTCCCAGGAGGCATGGTAAGCTAGTCCCCACTCCTAAACCTGGGGTGGGCTTTGATGCCCACTCTACTTTTCATGCAGTCTGCTCTTCCCCTCCTAAAGTCTCTGGCAAAGCACCACTGACTTGGGCAGGGGAACAGGTTGCCCAAGGAGGTGGTGGAGTCATCATCCCTAGAAGTGTTTAAGAGGCATCTGGACCTGGCACTGGAAGATATAGTTTAGGGTTTAGGGGTTACAGTGGAGTGACAGGTTAACAGTTGAACTCGATGAACTTAAAGGTCTCTTCCAACCTTGATGATTCTGTGGTTCTGTGAAGCAGGAAATGTGAACTGGAACTTTCTAGCTGCAATTGCAGTAACTTCTGTGCTGGTTTATGAAAATGATGTAGCTCATGATAAACTGATGGAGATGGACAGATCAGGGCCAGAGTAGTGACTAAATACATGCTTTAAAACCTGTTGGTCTCATGCACAGCTCCTAGTCAGCAGTTACCAAAGACCTCTACTTAAGGAACTATTTAGTCTCAGACTAACATATAAACTCTCTTTCTGCTTCCTAGGACTCCTTCCTAGTTTAATACTCTATGTTTCTACCAGGCACTCAAATAGACAATAGAGTAAAGGTCAATATTTTTCTAATCTTACTCATAGAAGTAAGCGAATTTAAACCCAATAGATCACTCCTGTATGTAAATCCAACAAGATTTATCTCAATGGGTTACTTTAGCCAAGAACTCTTTATTGCAAGAATTTTCTTAGTTATGATAATGTTGGACACAGTGCTAGCTACTGTCTTGTGTCATGGTCTTTTATTATTTACAGGAGAGCTGTTTAACTGTGAAACGGTACATCGATGGACCCTTAGGACATTACGTCATTAATGTGACTGCAGCAGCCAAACTCTGTAGCAAAGTCCTGTGCAAGAAGAATGGAAGATGTATCCGCAAAAACAGTGACTCTTCTGCATACCTTCATTTGTCACCCAGTGATTTTAAGATCCGAGACCATCACTCAGAGGGGGGCCCCAGGTTCCAGATGACTGGTGAACCAAGCCTGGAGAGTATTGAAGCCATGAGGCAGAGATTCGTTTGTCAGTGTTACCAGGGCTGGACAGGAATATTTTGTGAATTGCCTGACCAAAGGCTATTGGAGCACTGGGTTCATGTTGTGTTCAGTAGATCAAGAAAACAAAAGCTCTTTGTCGTCCTCTTAGGAGCCATGCAACTTCTACTACTTTGTTCTGCACACTAAAGTCTTCTGAAACAGTGCAAGGAAATAAGAAATGGAGCCACTAGGAGTTCTGTTCCTTGGCAAGTTTTTATTGCACAGGAAAAAGGCACTGTTGATTAAATAATTTTCTCTGTTTTATTCATCTCCCACTCCTGGAATTTCTTCAGATATTGAACATTTTGAGAGCAGACTCCTCTTTTTTTATCAGCTCTGTTATTCCTAACTCATGTTTTACTCATACATTCAACAACTAAAGCTTCTGCTGCAGCAGTGGAAGCTTTACCTGAGTTAAAAAGCTGGATAAACATGTACAAAGATTCATCCATGTAGAAGCTTAAAATGAAAAGGACACAGAACCTCTTTGTTTCAAGGCTGAGTGATTTAACACAGTGATGAGGAAAGTGTTCATGTGGACCAGGGATCACAAATTGTTCTCTGCAGCTGTTGCTGAAGTCAAGTGGCACTTCGTGTGAGCAGCAGCACTGTGCCTAGAGCCACATCCACTGCAACTCACTGATCCTACTGTTTCTGCATGGGCAGCGTGAAGGGTATAGAGTTATGTATGAGTGCACACTTTTTAAATGTTTATTCCAGTATTTCAAGGCCTAATTTGATCCATATTGTTTCTAGAGTTATCAGTATCTCCAGTGCTGGTGTTGTGCCATCAGTTTCAAAGGTACTGTTTAACTGAACATCTCTGCAATTGCTTCTAGGTGAGGGGCTCCTGGGCTCTGAGAGCAGCACTGGCAGCTGGCACCCCTGGGCAGTGCTTCTGCCTGGGCAGGCAATAGGAGAGCACATCTCCACTCACTCCGACCTACTGGGAAGCAGGCAGTCTTGCTGCTTGGCATCCCTGCTGCCTTTGGGGCTGCTGCAGGTCTTTGCTTTCTGCTGGCTGGTCAGTGACTGGGAAATGAGAACAGGCTGACAGATCTCACTGTCAGTGTGTGCCTCCCTCATGAAGAGCAAATGAAAAACTCTATTCATTGGAATATTTTGGCTTGCAGCCTTTGGCTTCAGATGGGGACATCTTTGAAGGTGGTATAGCTTAATGAACTACTGATTACTGGTTAATTTAGCAGCCATAGCACGCCATCCTGTCAGGCTGTGGCATGTCCATTTGCAGTTATTTATTGGTTCATGTTCATGTGTGAACAAACATATTTCATCAAAGCCCTATCTGTTTGCCACAGAGACTTTTGATGTAACAAACAATGGGTGCCTTCATTGAATTGAAGACAAACCCAGGAAATTCCCTACATCTCCCTGACTTATGGAAGATACTAAAATAATTTTATTTTGAAGCTTTGGTATGATGCATTGAGCTGAGTATCATTCCAGATCACGGACATGGACATTAATAGGAAACTCACATGTGGGTCTAAGACTTTTTTTTTGCCCTTACTGGTGTCTGCATTGATCATCTGTGGGCTGACTGCATTGCTTCCATTACACAGTACCTATTTCTGTAGCAGTTTGATTGAAATCAGCAAGGCTATATGGAGAGGATACTCAACTGAGTAGGGAGGTCTGAATCTGGCCCTTAGCCAGGCCCCCTTCTTGATACTGCCCTAAATTATTTTAAACATCAACATGTTTCAATGTATTATAATGAGCTGGAGTGTCCTGTGTTCTATGTAATCTCCTGTTATCTCTGAACAATCCTTCATGGTAACCCCACAAAAAACCCTTATATTTGCTTTGCCAGGACCAGATTCACAGCTGGTGTGTACTGTGATGCTTAGATTCACTCAACCAAAGATCCAGCTCACAACAGACCCACACTGGATATTTTAAGGCTGCAATGATACCTTTAAACCTAGACACTGGAGAAGGACTTACTTCAGTTAAACAGAGACCTAGTGCCAGCTATAGTGAGTCACTCTGTAATGACATGCTGAGAAGCTACAGGAGACCTTTGCCACTGACCTTTTGCTTTATAATGTGTAGTGACAATGAATGACAGCAAAAGTAAAGGTAAAACAAGTTCATTATTTTGGTGTGGGTGAGAAAGGATTAAAATTAAAGTTTAGAAAAACTGACAGCAACTGAGAGCTATGCCTTTAGACTGCAGTTATGGTGTTTGCCTTTTAAAATATTTATTATATTAATTTTATATATATTCAGCTTTAGCTCCTTTATTTAGTTCAGAGTTTGTTAAACTTCAAGGGAACTTATGCATACTTCTGTGTATTAAGGGCATAGAAACTAGCCCAGTTTTGCTAAATGCCTGTCACCAGTGTAGGTCTGTATTTAAACTGGATGCTTCTGCTCTATGTAATGCTGTCCTGTGTCCTGAAACCAGAGCTGATGTGAAAATGCTGTAATGTTCATGCACTGTGTCAATGAAAAGTTTATAAAACGTTCTGTGTCATTTTGTAACACATTTTCATTATTTCTGTAGGCTTATAAGAATAGACTGTTGTGACTTACACACACAACTTATTTGGGTAGCATAAATTCAATTAAACTGACATAAGAGCTTCATCAGCTAAAGTTCTGGCAATTTGTGGGAAGTTTGTACAAGCTACAATTGCTGTGGCTGAAGTGTCAATGTTCCTGATTCAGTCTGTGATGTACATTCTCTAATAGGGAACACTGGTAGAGCCCTATTCAAGTCCATAAGGCCCTGTCAGTTTATGTCAGGTGAGAATTTACCCAATGGCTCTTCTTCAGTCTAAGTTACCATTTCACATTGAAGAGTGTATGAGTGTCTATAGTAGTACATCTACCTGGACATAAAGGTTGTTGGATTTGGCTTCTATATTGCTGTGAAGAACTGCGAGCCCAGGTTACATCCTTATCACTAGGTTGTCTTAGGTAGAAGACCAAAATCAGAATTTGGTCTGGGCTTCTTAATAATTATTGAAGGAACCAAGGATCTAAGTGAATGTAACTTTACAGCCTTTTTTTTTTTTTGTTTTTTTTTGATTTCACCAAGTTAGAGCCCTTTCTTTTGTAAAGAAAATAAGGTTTATTATAACACAATGTCCCTGGAAGTTCTTTACAACTACAGCTGCCAGAGGTGGACTTGGAGGTAGCCCTGCTGCTGACTGAGGACAGGCAGATATGGGTTGCACCCCATATCTTTATTCTTCTCAAATGCTGAGCTGTAGAGTCCTCTAATTATCAGAAGATAAACAATACCAAAAGAAATGTGACTGAGGGGCTTCCAGCTTTTTTCAAGTTTGCTGATTTAGCATTCAAAACCTTTGAAATGGGGAAATGTTATGCTCATTTCCTTTTTCTCTTTTGCCACACCTGGGTGTTGTACTCAATAAAATGCTGTATGTTCTGAGCCACTCATAAATGTATGCAAGGCTGGGACTCATTTTGTTACACTTCAATTTAACTAGTAGATATGTAGGGTTGTGATTCCAGCTTGACCAGCTTTAGGTGCCACTGGCCTCTTCTTCCCACTCCCAACCTTTCCTCTCGTTTCCATCTCTGTATCATGGTGTGCTGTCCCCTGCTTGTACAGGCACTGCTGTACAGGGGCCCTTGCCCTGGGAAACTATCCAGGTCAAAAGTTCCCTTTTGAAAGAAAGGTGCTTCCCCATGATGCCTTTTTCCAAAAGTCAGATTAATTCCTCTATTTGACTCACATCACTCTGCTCATACAGCTGAGCCAGGGCTAAGGAAGTGGATGGAACCCATAAGGAAGTGGTAACAAAGCTGTAAGCTGAGTACTGCCACTCAAGACAGTAAGTCATGAGTAAGTAGCCTTGGTATGTAGTTGCAGTACCAGTCATCACTCACCCTACCTGTCCCGTGGGGTCTGTGTGGCAGGGGAAGGGCAGTGCCTGACAGCCTCTTTGCTCCTCCCTGCCCCCATGGAAGATCAGTGGGCAGCACATCAGTCCAAGGACGGGGATGCTGCCATGTCAGGGCACCTGCTGGATTCCCCAAACCTGAGGTCTCCTTGCAGTGATCAGCCCAGACTCAACAGATGTCAAAGTCAGGGTAGGTAAAACTCTCCTGGAGTGGCCCAACTCAGGAACGTGGATATTTAATGTGTTTTCTCAAGCCCACTTTGGCCACTGAGTCTTTAATTTGAAAAAAAGATGAGAAAGTCTTGCTGGCTGAATGCAGTCATACAGCATTTTTGTTTCATCAGTTTTTCCAAATGCAATGTTCTCTGCTAGGGTCAGTGGCTTTGTAAAAAAGGGGAATGATATTGTTATTTTAAAAGGTGCTAACAGATCTCTCAGACTAAAAGAACAAAATGAAATCTCAGACCAGACTGGACTTGTAACACTGCACATAAATACACATGTGTACATTTCTTCTGTTAAAACTCCTTGCTAAGATAAAAAAAAAGTTGCTTAAATTAAAAATGACATCTGTTTTGCATTGAAAGCACTTGTTGTAGATAATGAATTAATCTTGGACATCATGCATAATAAGAATACACATGAAAGTGTTTTGCCAAAGAAACTGATACACTTGAGATGCTGTTGCAGCCCCAACTTATTTTTTGTTTACCTTTCAGGAAAAGGAATTTCCTGTCAATCTGGGCCAGACTCAGAGGGTGGGAGTGTTTACAAACACAGGTTACTTTAAAAATAAGTTGGAAATGATAGTTCCATACACTTCGAAGAATGATATTGGCTGACAACAGTACAGCTTCTCAGACATAGAAGTTCGATCTTTCCCAAAGCCCAAGCAAAAACAGTGCTGCTGCAGTGCTTAATGAATTAAAGCCTCTGAGTTGTTCTTATTTAGCAATGGCACCATGTGCCTTCCACAAACCATAGCATGAAGCAGTAAGAAGCAGTTAGAGGTCCAGTTAGGAAAGTGGGGAGAACTCTTTTGGTGGTTTCTCAAATTGTGTTCTTGAGATTTAACTTTGCTGCTTTTAATAGTTGCAATGTACCAGTTTGTCCCTTGTTTAGTGTCAACAGAGTAATTCCACAGTAGCATTCTTCTGGTTCAACAAATGCCTTGTTTAAGTTGTAATAAGAAAACAAGGGGATATGTGTGTGTGTGTTGATATCCATACATATCTACATGAATGTGTGTATATAAATGAGACTATGCATGTTCATATGGTAATGCATGTGACCCAGAAGCAGCAGAACAGTTCCAAGGGGTGTGAGGCTTTGTTTTCTGCCTGGCAGGAGCAAGCTCAGTGGCTGTTGTGTAACCTTATAGCTTGGCATGTATGGGCTGTGCTGCCGTGCGGATTATGTCTATTATGTAACCCCGTTTATACAGGAAGCTAACAGCATCTAACAAGCTAAAAATAAGCAGACTTCTATAATTTCAAAGAACAGTATTTTAAACATCACTTATGTAGCTGCTCCTATTTCAACAATAAATGTGGCCTCTCCAAAAACTTGATTACTTTTATGACTAGGATGATATTTTAACAGGTTGGCAGCCTGTTTTCTCAAAGTCAGAGTTCCTTTCTCATTTTTCCATTACAGCAAGAACTCTCATGGCTTTTAAGGTGCTCTCCAATATCTTCCAGAAGCAAAGCAGCCCAGGGCATCAGTCCTGCTTTTTCTCCTCAGTCAAGAAGTCTGATATTTGTGGGCAGTTTTTGGAAAAATGATTGTTTTCATGGTAGTAATAACCTTCTTAGTCAATTAGTCAGCAGATTATTAAGAGCATTTTTTATATTGCTTCTTCCAATGCTGAGTTTCCGGAGTAGAACTAAAAGCATTCCATTTTTCCAGGTAATGAAGTTGCTCCTTATCTTTGCTTTGTGTCCACTTGCCCTATGTCCTATGGAAACCCTACAGGGCTGATGCCTCACTTCTTGACTGCAGTACAGGCAGTGAGCCATGTACACAGAGGACAGCTGCATTTTCTGACACTTGCATTCACTTTGTGTTGTTACCTTTGCCCTCCATGTATGGCAGCTCATGCCTGTCCCCTTCATGAAGGGAAGGTAGCTTCAATCGGAGCATTTTAATGCTATGGGAATATGCTTCTCTATTTGTGCACATAGTTCCTAATGGGAATGTTAAAACAGGCTCATGTGTTGCATCCTTGCTGCTGGGCTGCCGTGGCTCCATGAGTGCAGGGATACTCAAAGCACTGGTGGGCCTGTTTGATACAGGACTTTCCCACATGGAAGACCACAGGCCCTGGAGGTGATGCTGATCTTCCTCCAGTGGGACCCAGGGATGGGGGAGCACTGCCCCCAGGCAAGATGCAAGCTGGCCTTGGTGGGACAGGACAGGGGCAGGGCCAGTGTGTGCCACTCACTGCTCTATCAAAGGTGCTTCTACAAGCTTGGTAAAACTGAGTTAGGCTCAAAGATCACACATAAAGCCCTTGAGTACCCACAATGGAAAGTGATACTGATCACATGGGATTAATTAATATAAGCATGCACTGAAGCCCTTCTGAAACTTTGGACTGCTCCATGGACAACTACTCTTTTCCTAAGTCTCAGTATCAAACTTTATTGTGTGGAATTTGGACATTTTTTCTATACCTAGAAATAAGGAAGAACAAGACAAGCTCTTATTTTAGTATTGTTATGATTTCTCCACACTTAAGGGACACAACCTCATCTGCTGTAATATGATATGTTTTCATTGATTTGTAGTAGCTGAAAACCAGGTATGAAATATTCATGTTTGTGCTGTTCACCTTTGGAATTTTCCTTTTAGGTTGGCATTAGTTCCCAGCACCCACCAGCTGCTGCAAGGACAGTCAGCAGCAGTTCCTCAAAATATCCCCTCTGAGCTCCTTCCAGTGAAGCATCAGGTCCTATGACAGCTGATGAGAGTTAGATGGGGAGGCTGTGCAGGGGCATGGCCACTGAGCAAGGCTTATTAGATTTGTTCCAAGTCTTCATCCATACATGAGGCTTACTGAGGTTTACATGACCCTTGGCTTAAAATAATTGCAATAATCCCTTAGACTGACAACACTGAATTGTTGTATTTTCTCCAACAGTAACATTTAGCTCTAATGTAATGCTCAGCTGGTGAGGGTGGAAAAAAAATCAAATGCTTTATTTTGTTGATGTTGCATTACAGCTATTCTGTAGCAGTAGGAAGAAAGGAATGTCACCCATATCTGCTGGTGCTGGGTGCAAGCTATAATCACTCCAGTGCATCTGAGGGTGCCTGTTCTGCACAGTTTGGGGCCACAATACTACCCTAGTGCAAATACACAGTAACTCTGCTGGACTCCTACGCATGTTGGTGGGAGGAGAGTCAGTTCCTTTCTGTTGTGCAGAGCTAACCTCCTGTTTAATTTCTGTGAGGAAAGCATGCTCAGAACACTAAGGATCACTTGTTTAATTTTCAGTTAGGATGAGCCAGGAAAGTGAACAGAGAGGAAAGTTTCTTCTCAAAAGAATCGGTTCATAGTATCATAGTATGTTAAGGGGTTGGAATGGACCTTATATATCATCTAGTACCAACCCCTGCCCTGGATAGGGACATCTCCTACTAGACCAGGTTGATCAAGGCTTTATCTAAACTGGTTTTGAACACTACCAGGGTTGGGGCATTCACAGCCTTCCTGGGCAACCCGTGCCAGTGTCTCACCACTCTCACATAAAAATACTTTTTCCTAATACATAATCTAAATTTCCCCTCTTTCAATTTATACCCATTACTCCTTGTCCTATCAGTTCCTAACAGAGTCCCTCTCCAACATCCCTGTAGGCCCCTTCAGATACTGGAAGATTGCTATAAGGTGCTCATGCAACCTTCTCTCACAATTTAAAATGCTATAAGGAGTAAGAGTAGGGCAGCAGTAATCTGTCAGTGTTTGCTCTTTTGCCTCAGCCTCAAAAATTCAGGAAGAAAAGGGTGGTGATGATGGGCTATGAAGACCATTTCTGGACCAAAAATGGCCTCCATCCATGAGCTCAGAAGCTCCCTGGAGAGGGAGAGCCCAAGCAGTTCTGATGCTTTCAAATGGGCTCCAACTGTATTTCTACCATAGCCTGAAGTCAGGTGGCTGGCCCTGCTGGATTGTGGCCCTCTAAGCACATCTCCCAGGTGTGGCTATTTGCAGTGTGGGTATTTTGAACTACAGGTAAAAGAGCAGAGTGACAGAAAACCTGGGCATCCTGAGAGCCAATTGAAGCTGAATCTTCAACACAGTCTTCATGTCTTGAAGGTGACATATCCTCAAAGAGTGTGAAACTTCTTGTTTTGCACATAGTCTAATCCATATAACTTTTTAATATGCTATATTCCATGAAGACAATGTGGTAGCAACACAGCCCACTCAGGCTGTTCTGGGACTCAGGCTATGATGTTGATTCTATAGCATAAGCATCCAAAACATAGCTCTGAGTGTAAAGGCTACCATCTTTGGAAACAGCAGGTGCTGGAAAACCTATGGACTTAAAACAGGGGGGAAATTATGCTATGGACCACTGAGAACCTTGCCAGGCTGGACATAGGCCAAAGAAGCTTCATGATCATTTCAGTGTATGCCAGAAGATGACCCAGTCACTGGCATCAAGAGCATCAGGAAAGTACAAGCTAAGCATAAAGACTGCTTTTATGGATGTTTCAGTGGGCCATTAAATGAATCCATCAAGCCATCTGCCTTTTGCTAGCACTCAGCATGAATCTAATCTCCCAGGCTGGACCACTGTCAGGTGTAATTGTCTACAAATGAAGCACATCTATGCAGCATGAAGTGAAGGACAAGTAAATAGAATAAGGATACTTGATCAATTTTCTTCATTTTTTAGACTCAGAAATACAGCTATCTCATAGGCCACCAGAATGCAAGTGTTCTCATGCAAGTAATAAGGAAAGTTCACTATGGTGGCAAAAGGAGCTGAGATGAGAGAGGCCAGATGACTGTCCTGATGAACCTAACACACACTTGCAGTTTGTCTGCTAAAATCTGATCTTCTCTGTCCAGTAGTTCAATTTTTTTTCATCACAGTAAGTTAAATTTTTTTCAAAAATGCCTTAAAATAATTCAGGATTTTAACTTTTGATACATTATTCAACTCATTCCTTACAGGTGCTAAGGAAATAGCTCTGCTGCACCAGAGTCATCCTTCCATTTGTAGCATTTTGAGGGGTCCCTGCCATAAAGTTGAAATATCCCTCGCCAGTTAATGCTGCTCAGGTTTCCTAGCACCTTCATTGGGATTGGTGAAGGAGACTGCTAAAGGGGTTTGAATCTCGGCTATAATGAGCCATCAGTGTCATTGAGTCAGGCAGATAATTGTAGATGAGGTTCTACTCCATTTTTATTATCCATTATGCTGCATATTCATTCCCCTGCATTCACTAACATAACTCTGCAGAATCTTACTGAGGCAAATCGCTAAAGGATGCCCTGGTCAAGTAAGCTCCCATCCATACAAGGAAAGGTAGAGACAGCAGCAATGCATCCTCCCATACTGCTCTCCCTGAGGCTGCTGCAAGTTTTGTGGCTCTTGGGGTCATCTCCTCGGTCACTAGCCACTGAGGATATTGCCTCCAAACCCAGGTCCAGCACAGAGAGGAAGATTTGCTGCTGACAGAATGACTTTAACTAGAAAAAACTTGTTCCACCCTCAGACTTCTGAGTATATCTGCTTTAGCTTTGCTGATAAAAAGTCAACAAAAGGATTATTCTGTAAAAATCCAGGGATTTTATTGGATCTCTGTGGGTGTGAAAATTCTTGTTTCAAAAACCATGCACGTCTTTGATAAGAGTATTTGGTAACTGGCTTGCCTTTTGAGACAGCCTTGTTTAAGCCCATCAAGGTTGTGCTATGTCAATGTGATATTGTTATAGAAAGGAGAGTATATAATTGTCTTTATTCATAATTTGTAGGTTTTCTAATCCCTTGATATGAATAGTGTAACATCATTGGAGTAGGTTATTTATTACAAGATAAATGCCAAAGCTTGAAACTGCATTCCTCAGCTCCAGATTAACTGGAGGAGAGGGATACAGGGTTTCTATCATCTGATGAATGCTTAACCATTTTCTTATCATTTAGCTAGCTATTTTTCTCAGCAGTATCCTGTGATCTGGTTCAAGTATTTCTTCTATGTCTCTTCAATTCAGAACTGCCTGTTTTAAGCTGATTTTGCTAGTCTTGGCTGGATCTGTTTGCTGCCTAGTAAAGACATATGGTTTCTACTTTGTTGAGAATTGCTGTCCATTCTGCATTTTCACTTTCAGCTGAACACCAAGATGGGCTGCCTTGCATTGCTTTGGTCTACAGAGAAACAAATAATTAGCAAAAGGGGTATAACTGGATACATTCATTCTCAGTTTTGTCAGCTATGACAGATACAAATGAAATAAATACATAGCAAAATACATAGCAATCCTGCACAACTGGAAGGAAATTTGAAAAGTCTGGAGAAAGGGAAGAATATTGAGCAGAGCTTGTGCACAGGACATCCTTTCTGCATGTAGCAGACAAATTACTTCAGAGACTGTTCTCAGCTGGAACATGTATGTGCTTGTGTGCTGGCTAAATACATCAAATGGAATAAAATCAGAAATCAGTGATTTGCCATTATACTGAGTACAAAACAGTAGCTGTTTCCTTCTTAACAACAGAACAGGTACAAATCTTTGTGTTAAGTCCCCCATGACAAGTTTGTCTCAGACAGGGTGGTTTGCCACTTCCTCGAAGACTTCAATAACCTATAGTGATATTATTGTTATTGCTATTGCTGCTGCTGATTATTATTATTTTCTTCAGCTTCCTGATACTGTTTTTGCCATGTGCCAGCTCAGAAGGCCTTGGGGTAGCAAATCAGTATATCCTGTATGCAGTAAAGCACAGGGCTAATTGCACCCCAGCTCTGCCTGAGGAGAGATATGTAGACCCATGGTGTGAGAGTGCTGAGACTCCCTGTTTCCCATGGGCAGGCAGACCCCAGCAAGAGCAGCCTCTGGTGAGCCCCATGGGTTTTAGTGTAATGCCACGAGGTGGCCCAGGGCTAGGCTGGCTGCTGGTGCACTCACCTGGCATGCTTGTGCCAAGAGACATAGGTCCTGCATGGGAAGTGCTCCCTGAAATCAGGGGTAAACCACCCAAGAGATGTGCCTAGCCCAGCTAGTGGCACTTCCCTGAACCTGGCTGGGACAGGTGTGAGAGCAGAGGGGCAGGATGGTGGTACAGCTCTCATGGGGAAAATTCAACATGCTGCAGCTTAGAATCACATGCTGCAATACGAAAACCAAATAATCGTAGGGATTTGCTGCCCTCTGGCAGGATTTTGTTACAGCTCTGATTCTCTGAGCTGCGAGAGCAGTGCTCAGCAACAGTGCTCCATCACAGCAAGGTCTCTGGATTTCCAGGCTGATTGTCTGCAAAGCATAGCAAACTGCCGGGCAGCAGTGCTACAGCCTCCCCGCTGCCTCTCTCCTGGAAAGCCAGAAACACACGCTGATCTAGGCTGGAGCTGGTATAAGGGGCAGGGCTTTTGGGCTGGCAGGAGCTCCCTGTCCCTTCTCTCCATCCCCCCGGGGTGATGGGGCAGCAAGGCTGACCCTCTAAAGCTGGTCCTTTCATTGGTTGTGTCCTTAAAAGAGCAAGCTCACCATCTTCCAGCTTTGGCCGTGCAGCCTTCTGGTGAGAAAATTCAGTTTGGCCTCCCTGTAATGTTGACAAGCTCTGAGTGGCTTTACCGAGTTTGATTTCCCAGTATGATATATGCTTTCTGAGAGATATGCAGCAAATCAGGCTAATCTTTCTTTAACATCATTTTCTAAAAGGCTCATTAATGCCAATATGACACTTGTGGATATGTGGGTAGTAGTTTTGAAAACCTGGACTTCACTGAATGCAAAGTATTGTGAGTCTCATGGGGTGAGATTTCTCTGACAAAACATTGAATTCTGCAGTGTCTGCTCTGTGCTGCATTGATCCAGTGGACTGCCTGCCTGCCTGGTCAGCAGGAGGAACAGGCAAATCTTGGATCCTTCAAAGCACTTTGATGCCTCAAACTGTCAGAAGACTGTACCCTAGAAGCATCCATGTCTTATTAAAAGTACCTAGGTTGGTTTACCTTAGATGCTGATGTTTTTGATGCAGGCACTGAAATTAGGATGTGCTAATTCTACCCTAAAATAGCAGAGAAATGGGACAGTGGGGAGGTCTATACAAACACCTAGTGCACATATTCCTTATTGGTCTTTTGTTTTGAGACAAAAGAAGGATAGTATAAACACTCTATTCCCAGTAGCATATATGTAACAGCCTGGCTGCCCATATGACACCCATGGTCCTCACCTCCAGCAGGTCACAATCCCTGTAGAAAGAAATAGGTAGGCAAGGACTGAGGAAGAAGAACAAGAGAACTCACATACAAATCCATGATCACAGAATCATAGAATCATAGAATTTAAGGGTTGGAATGGACCTTACAGATCATCTAGTCCCAGCTCCCACTGCCATGGGCAGGCACAACTCTTCACTAGATCAGGTTGCTCAAGG
>NW_008666958.1:0-10415 GCF_000695815.1 Acanthisitta chloris | reverse complement strand
GGCAGGCGAGACGGGGCACGAGGAACCGCGGGCACCGCAGGCCCTGACTCGCGGGCAGCGCGGGCCAGGCCTGGGCAATCTCTCCCCAGAGTCACGCGAACCAAGCAGACCTCAGGGACTGTGTCTCACAGCCCCTCGCGCAGGAAAGGGAAGGCTGGGTGGCTAACCAACACACTGCAAGGAACCTCCAGATCCTTCACAGCCTCCCGACACAAACTGTTTACGACCCTGTACCCTGGCTGATCTTAAGACTCCCTTATAACTGACATTTTTTTTTCCCCTCTCAGCTCCCATCCTGCAGCTTTTTTGTTCCCTGGCAAGTGTGAAGTCAAATGAAAGGAGGTATTCAGAGCTTTTGCCACTCCTTTAAATGTGATTTATTCAGTGAAGACAGCTGCACGGATTGGAAGATTCTAATGGGAGTCTTTGTGTTCAATTTATTGCTGAAAATACCCTCAGGTAACAAAAAAGTAAATAAAACAACACTTATAAACAGATCACAGCCTGCATCTTTTAAGGAACACACTGCCTTTTTGAGAACATCCTTGCAGCTGTGGGGACTTAAACACATTAACCTCAAAATTAATGCTCCATAGCCATTAGGGACACTCCAAGACAAGCTACCAGAATGGTGTCGCAACACTGGGCAGCTGTGCCACTGCAAACTGTCCACTCAAAACCCTTGATGAATTTATGGATGGAATATGTTCACTTGCAGGCTAAGCCTCTCAAAAGACAACAGGCATTCCACACACAGACACACAGCACCAGGACCGGGCTACAAAGCTGAGGGCACCTCACTGCCCTAGCAGGGACTAGCCACATGCCCTGTGCTACAGACCTGCCCTGCACAAGGGCTGCAAGGACACCTGATGTTCTCCACAGGTGCCAGGGTCGGTGACCAGCTGGGGCATTCAGCAGCTACTCTTGGGATGCTCCTTAATGCAGAAAGAGTGAAGAGAGATACCTGGCCTCTGCTGTCTCTTCCCAAAAAGGGGCCAGAGTAATTCCCCATTTGCTGGCATAAAGTGTCTGCTTTGACTAGGGAGGGCACTGACACAGCAGAACAGCCATAGCTTCCAGAGAGATCACCCTCAGCATCCAGCTGCCTCCTTCAGCATGCAGCTAAGCAGCTCTTTGGAGTCAGATGTGTGGGACAGGATTTCCAGCAGGAAAGCCCTGAGCCATCCTTCTCCCACAGACAGGGCTGAATAACATCACCAACTTCAAACTTCATCCATCTCCCACCAGCCTCTTGTCCACAGGGCATGAAAAGGTTAAAGACTGTAGTATCACAGAATTTTAGGGGTTGGAATAGACCTTACAGATCATCCAACCCCAATCCCCTGCCCTGGACAGGGACACCTCCCACCAGACCAGGTTGCTCAAAGGTTTAGCCAATCTGGCTTTGAACACTGCCAGGGTTGGGGCAGCCACAGCCTCCCTGGGCAACCTGGGACAGTGTCTCACCAAGCTCACAGTAAAAAACTTTTTCCTAATATCTAGCCTAAGTTTCCCCTCCTTCAATCTGAATCCATTACCCCTTGTCCTATCACTGTAGTTCCTGACAGTCGTGCTCTAGCTCCTCTAGGGGCCCTTCAGATATTGGAAGGCTACTACGAGGTCTCCATGCAACCTTCTCTTCTCCAGGCTGAACAGCCCCAACTTCCTCAGCCTGCCTTGATAAGGGAGATGCTGCAGTCCTCTTACCAACTTTGTGGCCTCCTCTGGACTTACTCCAAGAGTTCCATACCCTTCTTATGCTGAGCACACCAGAACTGCAGTGTTCCACCAGTTGGGATCTCACAAGAGCAGAGTAGAGGGAGAGATGTCACTCAGCTGATGACTATCACAAGAAAACTTTGTTCCAAATTCTCCATTTCATGCTGCCAGAAAACCAACAACCTTGAAATACTCTATTAACAAGAAAAAGGTGGTTCTACAGGGCAGCCTGCATTTGCTTTCAAGTCCACAGGTATCTAATGGACAAGAGACAGATGAATTCTACTGCTTCTGAAGTACACATGTTCCTGCAAGCCTTACACAAGCTGCGAAGGAGGAAATCTGCAGGCTTAATGCCAAGCATTCATTTATCTGAATCCCATCCTAAATGAAGATCAGAGCCAAGAGGGCATATACTCTTCTTAAAACCATGTTTAAGAAGTGGAGAGCGAGAAACAGAGCAAAAGGCACAAACGGCAGCAGGGGGGTACCCTCCAAGTACTTTTCCAGGGCATGGGTGGCTAACCTCACTCCCTTATGTTGTTATTTACGAGTCCCTTTTCCCCTTGTACTCCCTAGACCAAAGGAAGGAAGGAAGGATGTTTCATAGGAAGGAAGGACTGGCGTGGCTGTACTGAGACAGGACCACACCACTTCCCCCATCACACTGTTCCTTTCCACAGAGGAGAGGAGGAGGGGGAAATCCATATTTTCTGTCGTATCTTGGCTGCCAGTAAGGGGATGAAGTTAACCCTAGTCCAGGTCCCACTCCAAACACGGTTAGCATCAAAAGCTGGAGCAAGCTCTCAGGACTGCATTAAGTTGTGAAAATGCCACAGTCCCTGGGGCCCTGTTCCCTGTTAGATCAGTCTCTGAGGGAAAATTATTTTCCTTTATGTTCAGTCAAAATTTACTATGCTGCAGCTTCCTGCACCTGGAACAGGGCAATCCCCAGCATCCATCCAGACTGGGGGATGAATGGATTGAGAGAAGCCCTGCAGAGACGGAGCTGGGAGCACTGGTTGACGAAAAATTGGACATGACCCAGCAATGTGTACTTGCAGCCCAGGAAGCCAACCGTGTCCTTGGCTGCATCGAAAAAAATTATGGCCAGCAGGGCAAGGGAGGTGATTCTCCACCTCTGCTCTCCCACCTGGAGCACTACATCTGGAGTTCCAGAGTCCCAAGAAAGACTCATAGGAGACCACGAAAAAATCCTGAGGGCTGGCTGGAACACTTCTGTGAAGAAAGGCTGAGAGAGTTGGGGTTGTTCAGCCTGGAGAAGAGAAGGCTCTGGAAGACTTTATTGTGGTCTTTCAATATATATATATATACACCACAGGTTGTAGTGCTGGGACATGGGGCAATGGTTCCAAACTAAAAGACAGCAGATTTAGATTGGATATTAGGGATATATTCCTCCTTGTGAGGGTGCTGAGGCACTGGCACAGGTTGCCCAAAGCAGCATAGCTTTAGGCAACTTGATCCAGTGAAAGATCCACCTGAACCTCATGACACTTCAGGCACCACCCCAACACTGAGCAGCAGAGAACAACCTTTTCTCTTGATCTGCCCCACATGCAGTCACTGCCATGCTACCGATGCTTTGCTGACCCTGCCCAGCTTGCTGCTGCCACTTGCTTTTGCAGAGAAGAGATGCTCTGTGTGTTTCACCAGCTCACATACGGCTGGGCTCCAAGCAAGGACTGTGCTGCACTCTCAGCCACATGCTTCAGCACCCACAGCAATCACTGGCAGCACACGGAGCAGAGATTGCTAAAAAAAGAAAAAAAGGAGGGAAAAAAAACCCAAAACAGAAAAAAACCCACCCTGATCTGCAAATCAGCTCAAAGTGTAGGCAGCAGAGGAAAAACTGAATGGAGATGATTTGTGTGTAAGGACTTGGGAGCACGTTTCTGTTGTAAGACAGAGAAGGCAAGCTAGAGAATGGGGCTTGCCACTCCTGCTGCTCGGGAAGGGAGGTGTGGGGCAGGTCATCCAGGCTCCAGGAGTGCCACCTGGCAGTCAAGGCAGTCACCAGGGCACAGCTGCTCCCATGCACTCAGCATGTTTCGCTCTGCCTGTGCCCCAAACCAGCCTCTCAGCCCCCCATCACACACCAGCCTGTGTGCTGCCTGTGCTCTGCAGACACTACACACCCAGAGAGCCTCCCATCTTCCCTTCACGACTGGAAGGGTCCCCCACATCCCTACAGCCCCTGACAGCACTGCTCCCGCAGTCACCTTCACACACACCATTTCACAGCTTTCCCAAGGCACTGCTGATACTCCCTCACCCCTTCACAGCCTCTCTGTGGCAGTGACTGCAGACAAAAGGAAAAGCCAATTCCAAACTGTGCCTCTCGTTGCCATGCTCTGCTCAATGCAAAAAGCTACCCAAAGGCAACACCCAGAGAATTTTAGAGCATATGCAGGCAGTTTACAGTATGCTACAGCCAAATCTCACATAGAAATACCAACACCCACATGTTACACAGAATACCTTTATGCAAAGACATCACACTCAACGGCACTAAAAACAATCCCAAAGAGCAGATATACAGAATGGGATATAGACAATGGAGTGAGAAGCTCCATTAGGAATTCTCAATTGTTTCAAGTTCAAATTCTCACCACAATGCAACACTAGCAGTTATTTATTGTTTTCCAGTAAAAACAGACATATTTCCAAATGATTCACACTACCTGAGGAATTAGTGCTTTTGCAGCTCTGTTCCAGATCCTAGGTCAGGAATCTCCTTTCTATTCTGGTAAATTCCACTAAGATATCACATGTAACAACAAGTTCTTGAAGCAGTTTCATCAGATTTTCCCTTTAAGGTAACCCACTGCACTCCCACGTGAGGCACAGGCACCTCAAAGGCACAAGCAGCTGAAAGTGCTGCAGTGGAATCAGATGATCAGCGCAACCTTGGAGCCTCTGCAGCCTCCTTTCAGCTTCGGAAACACATCCTGCGATTTTCAAACCAATCCAACGGGGAAGCCACAAGCCAGTGCTGGAGCTTAAAACCCAGATAATGCATGTAGAAGCCAATCATATTAAAGCAATCTATGTAACAGCAGCTTTGAGAATGAATGTGGAAACCAAGCCTGACAGATTTTGCTGCAACACGTTCCGAGGGTGCAGCACTGCAGCAAAGCTGTCACTCCCAGCCCTACGTGTGGCATGCAGCATGGGCTGGCAGGGCTGACGACACCAGGCAGAGAGCCACGCAGCCTGCCCTGCACGGCCCAGAGCTCTTCTACCTGCCTGCCAGCGTCCCCACTGCATGAGACAACAGAGGAGAACATGAAAAGTAAACATTCAGGGTAAAGGGAAACGTTTCTGAGCTCATTAAAGAGTTGCTAGAGCTTACGTTTATTATGATCAGTCACACAGAAAGCGACATTTTCAGTTTAGGATTAAGCTACCACTTTTAGAGGTCAGTTAGAACACGGCAACACATACGTGAGAAGCATAAACAGGGGTCCAGCCAAGCCACACAACAACGGATTCTTTCACTCCTACTCCACCTTTCCCCATTGTGGCACTCGCACTCCCAGCACGGTGTACTCGCTGTCACTGCTCCTCCACGCTCACAGAAGACGGGAGGAGGCCATGGATGACCTGCTACGTGTTGCCCACTGTCTCTGGGAGAGCTGACGTGGGTCAGCAGAAGGCACCTTCCCCAGCTGCCCCACAGGACTGCTGTGCTGTGACACGTGTCAAGACAACTCTCTCACATCACCTGCCTGCAGCCACAAATGCCTTCCTCCTGTCGGGCCTGACACATGAGCCCCAAGCTCCAGCAGTTTTGTAATATTAACCACCAAAGCTGACTCCTACCAGGGCTAAGAAAGCCTCAGTTCTCATCTGCTGCTCTGTTTTCTCAGAGGTGTACAGAGCACTCTCAAGGAGGCACGTCTGGGCTTGGCCACCAACACTGCTCACAGGAAGTCTGAATGAAATCTCTCCTGCTACTTCTGAGCCAAACAATCATAAATCCAATCAAGGAACATGGGGGTTTGTGGCTAAAAAAGTCTTATTTATACCAACACACCCCCAACCATCAAGTTTGCAATTTGAAATTGGCAAACCTCAAAACCAGCTGAGTTAATGAGTTAATTTGATACTAAGTGAGGTTTGATACTATGGCCTGGGCTGTACAGCAGGTCAAACTATGACTTAATCTATGACTTAAAAAAAAAAAAACCACACCAATGAGCTAAGTAAATTCAGAACTATAAATGTTTACATGCAGAGGCTTGTCCACCCAGTACTGATTAAAAGTTGTTAAAGCCTACACTTCCCCTTTGTGACCTCTCGAAGCAAAACCACCACATTTGTCCCAAAGCAGGGCAGATGGCGAGGGGGTGGCAAGGAAGTGCTCACACTTGGCAATGAATCTCCCCCTGCTTTACCTTGGAGCAACCAGGAGCACCCACCTGTGAGAAGGGGATCTGCCCACAGAGCCAGGCCAGTCGCCAAGGAGGACAAGGACTGGACCCGAGCGTGGCTGGGCCACGGACAACAGGTCCTCTACCAGCCAAGGGTGCCTCAGGGCAGCTGCTGTTACGCTGCAGCAGGTCCAGGAGCAGCTACACAGAAGCTTTCAGCTCACACAAAGTATTTACACACGAGACCAGTGCACGTTGGCACAAACTCAATACAGCTGATCAGACCCCGGATAATAGGGCTCAGAAGTTACTCTGAGAGGAATACATTCGAGGTTTGCTTAACCCAATGACGTTCCAACAAACAGGGCCGAAATTGTTGGGACTTAATAAATACGGGAACTTTTCCACTGAAGTCCTCCAAACATGGTGTCTCTACTCCTCTGCCTAAACCTGGGCAGCACTTTGTGCGAGCAGGACCTTTGCAAAGGCAGAACATCCGAAGTCACTGTCAAAGCAAGGTGGTGGCAGAGATTCAATCACAGGCAGCGATGCTCAGTATGCTCAAGGGACACTATCACTGCACAAGTAACCCCACAGACTTCGGACCAGATCCTCAAACTTAAGTTTTATAGCCATTTTCAGGTGGCCCTGCACTGCATTTTTCCTCTTCTAGCCCCGTGCTCTCCTCCCTTGGACAGAGTAAAGGAACCCTGCAGCCAGGCTGAGAATCACACAGGGCTAAAGGGGGTGGGAGGGAGGCTGGTGGTTAATTTTCACCCAGATCAACTCCCTCCACATGGCTGCATGGAGTTCGTGTCAGCTGGGGTAGGGCTGGAAAGGGCACCTGGGAGAGAGTGTGGTGAGGATGAGAGGAAAGGCAAGCACACCTCCTCCAGTCACAGTGCCCACCTGCACTGCCGTAGTGCTTCCAAAATCTGGGACTGAAGAAGATGTGAAAATCCCTGTCTTTCCTCCAAGCTGACAGAAGCTGCAGCAGCTGCCAGGAGGTCTCAGCTGCCCACTGTCACACAGAAACAAAGGTAGCAGCTGATGTTTCCTTACACTTTATAGCCGTGTATTTTGGCAATTGTGTTCCTAACTGAAGAAATAATCCGTTTCATTCCTGGGGTTACTGGTGTGGGTCCACAAGGGTTCCACTATGGATAGAGCTTCTCCAGCTCTCATGGCACATGGCTGCAGAGGAGGCTAAGTATAACATTAAAACTCAGTTTTTCTAAATACCCTCTTCTCCTTTCAGCCCATCACTCTGACAGGGCATTCACCTTTCTGAATTGTGTTTCTAGGAGAAGCTCGAGTGTTCAGGAATGCAAACCTTAAATTCACTGCACAACCACTGCAAGAAAGCACCAAAATATTCTCAGATTTGTTTTTCAGAAAAGAAAACAGAACGTGCCTGTGCATGGCATTCACGCTCCTGTGCATGCCGCCAGTGCGCTTAGGTAAGGCTGAGTGTGGCACCTATATATCTTACTCCACCCTGGTGAGGGTTAAAGAACACAGGGCTGAGCTGATCCTTACAACCCCTTATCTGCCAAGATTAGGGCCTCAACAGAGAAACACCACTAAAAAGACAAAGCCAGAGACACAAAAATATTAAGGCCTAAACTGCCACATTCTGATGGCTAACATCCAATGCCACACTTCGTATTTGATCATCTCAAAAAGCGCTGCTTTTCAGGCTGCTGAATAAACTCCAACCCCATCGACTTCAGGGGAATGGTATGCCTGAAGTGCCTTCTCAGAGTCAGGGTGGTTAGAAAGGCTCCTAAATCTGGGCAATCAAAGGCAAATGGCTTGTGGGTTTTCCACCAAACTAATTTATCACCAGCTCTAAACCCTCAAATCCAGGGAGATGTGACTGCCCACAGTGTGTGCAGTGAGTGGCAGCAGTTGCCACCAGAAGGCTGCTGGGCCCTGTTATGCTGGCAAACAGCTGAGCTTGGACAGGGAGGTGAGTCACCTCTGGTGACTATGGAGAAGAGATCAAATTAAAGCCCTCCAAAGATTCAGCATGCCTAAAGCAGAGAGAATAACAGTATGGAAGGACAAAGCCAACCACCAGCACGGGGAATGCATGGAGTGCTGGCAAGCAACACCTGCTCATCAGCTGTCACCAAGGATTTGAAAACACTCATGCCTTCTACTTCACGTGTGTGGATCCAACCATTACCCAAGGCACAAACACTGTACAACAGGCGTCAGACTTTGAAAGACGTAAGTAACCACACCATAACCATCACAATGAGGGCCCTGCCTTCCAACACACTTGAAGGGCTCCCATGACCTGCACTGCATTAAGTGCAGAACATATTACTGCTACGAATCATCACCCTCACGTGAGTCTTCCAATCCAAATGGTCTCCTAAAAGGATTATTTGCTTAATTTTAGTGTAACAATTGTATCAAAATTGTCCCAGTTTGTCATTTGGCTCAACCATGCTGGGCATGCTTTCCAAATAACTTCCATAAACGACGAGGCCTCTGGTTCCTTTCAACCTCAGCCCGTGGTAGGAAGGAAAGGTTTGCGGGCAACAAGCACAACCTCAGAGTGCCTGTGTACAATACTCTGGTAAGGTCATGCTTAAAGATGTAATCACCAACCCATTTGAACAAACAAAATAACGTGGTCTAGATTGCAAAGGCATACCAGGCTCTTAAACACTACCATTTCTGCTAACAGCCACATTTGAGAGTTCTTTTTCTTAAACAACAGCTACTTTTGCTTACACTTCCTAGCTCACGTTAAATAAGTAAATTCAGTAACTTACTCTCAGTTGGGCAAAATTTTCAGAGCACACAGGGCTAGTGAAAAACCCACACTGTCATAACTCGCTTCTGCAAGTCAAAATCGGTCAGACTGCCCTGTCCAGGAGTGCAGAAACTTCACCATTTATAGGATTATGGGGAAGCTAGGGCTGAAGGGCTGCTCAGGCCAGGAGACACAGGATCAGCTGAAGGGGACCTCACTACTCTTGAACCGCACTGTTCTCCCACGCTCTCTTACCCTGATTCACGCCTTCCCAGAGCAACTTTCAGCCACATGTCCAAAAGAAACAAAGCGACCAGCTCGCCACGTCCTGCCGCGGCACAGAGCGCTGGCTGCCCCAGCAGCTCTGGTCGTGCTGGCGGTGCAGGGCCTCAAGCCCAGGTTGGGTCCTGCACTCCAACCCCTACAGGGCCATCATTCCCTCGGGCCTCCCGGCGTCCCGGGTCGGGGACTCAGCCTGGCAGGCAGCGCCGACCGTTTTCTGCCATCCTCACCGCCGTGGAGCTGACACAATGGAGGAATTATACTCCTGAGAGGGCCGTGGACGCGAACTGGCCGCAGAGCACGCTGCCCCTGCCCAACCGTGCCAGCTGGCCACGGGCTGCACGCACTGCCACGGCACAGAGCTGCTGCTCCTGTACTTGCACAGACGCCGAGGAACAGTCCCCCCCTTGCTGTCCTGCAGGCCAGGAGATGCATATCTCTGCCAAGAGGCTGTAGGCATGTGGTAACTTACTGCATTTTTTCCCTAAACTCTGAATGCCTGAGACTACTCCAGGGTTGTAAAAATACTTCCCCTTCCCACTGTCATCGCCATAGTACCGCTCGGAGAGGTGCTCGCTCGCCTCGGCAGCTCCGGGCGAGAAACTCCATAAGAAACCAGCCCAATGCGCGCGGCACCGACGAGCGCTGCTCTGAGATTTAGATGCAAGGTTCCAGCACAACTGTGCACGAATTCAAACCTAATCCTACCGCATCCAACTCCAGCGTGCCGATTAGTTGGGGTGGTCACTTTAAATCGTGTTTAACTGCTTCAAAGGCTTCAGATGTAGCATCAAAAGGGGAGGAAAAATGCAGATTTGTGATGAAAGCGCCATCATCACCAAGGACAACCAGCCCAAGTCTGCCAAGCCGCTGGCTTCGCATGCCAGCACGTGGGACACCTGACAAAGCCAAAGGAGGATGTCTGGGGAATTTTGGGACCAGGAGGTGGGAAATTCTAGAGGAAAAGTTTCACGATGCATCAACAGTTAATTCCCTCAGCGGGGAAGCAAAGAAGTGATTAACAAAGGCAGAGCTTCAGAAAGGTACATATATAAAAGAAGGTCATTAATTGCACGATAAATGTGGGCGGGCTGGGGAAAGAAGGGGGAATTCAGGAAAAATGAGCAACAGGAAAGGGAGTATGTGGCTGCAGCAAGGAAAAAAAAAGGTTATGCACAGAAATCACGCCGAGCGCCCGGAAAATCCCCAACTCTCAACTCCGCCAAGCCCCAGCCGTGGGCTCG
>NW_008666957.1:0-19696 GCF_000695815.1 Acanthisitta chloris | reverse complement strand
ACCTCGCGGGGACACCCGCACACCGCAGCCAGCCGCGCCCGGCGCACGGCTCCGCGTGCTCACAGCTATCACAGCGGCGAACACTGAACAGAGTCTCACACACTACCCTGCCAATATCCCGTGGAGTGATACCTTTCGTTAGAGGAAGTGATACTGGCTCTCCTCGCCTGCCTTACACCCTTTGAACACTGAGATTCAAGTTCAGTTTACTATGCCTTCACAGAGTGAAATAAAGAGGAAATCATACCAGCAACGAGCTGGAAGGAATGACCTAACTGCTGAGCTGATGCTACTCCTGGGTACGGTAAAAAAACAGCCCCAGACGTTCATCTAATTTAACACAACAATCATTACCTCTTTAAGACAGCCACGATACTTCAGTTGGCGTAAAAAATGCTACTTCCAGGTAGAAGTTACTAAACACAGTGTAAAGGCATACAGATGAATAATCCACAATTAACACTCCTTTAATAAGCACAAACACAATCAAACAAACTCAGTAATAAGTCAGAGACATGTCCCTTTGTTACAAATGCTGTCACTGAAACTCAGACTCCAAGAAACTGTGGTTAACAGAGATGGATGTCAAGTGCCTGTGTAGCCCTCATGTAGAGGGACTCAGATCAAAGTGAATTAGCACTTTCCCTTGCACTAGAATTTCCACATTTAAAAACTGTAAGGGGCAAACCTTATCTGTTGCAAAAAGAAGAGCATCAGGTTGACCCAGTAAGTTTTAATGAGCCTGTTTGAATTTTAAAATCAAAATACTAGCAACACTTAAGGCAACCACAGCTTATTCTATGAGACACAGAATGACAGAAAAGATGTTGAAGCCTCAAATCAAGATTAAGCCACACTTGAACACTTAAATACAGCAAACGTTCCCCTTTCCCTGATAAATCTCACAGGGCCAAAATCAGAAAAAAACCACACCTTCCCAGGCTTGTTCCTCCCTCTTCTAGATACTATTTCAGATACTCCAACTGTAAAAAACCCTCTTATGACACATAAGCTTTGAAAATGTGTGAGTACAGGGCTTGTCTTTAGAAATCTAAGTCTCCATTTTAGCAACCTAGTATCAACAGTAAAGTTTTTCTTAACTGTAAATGGTAAGACTTTGTGAATGGGAGGAGAGTTCTTGATATTTACCAATACCAAAGAATTTAATTAATCTGTTCCATACCTGTTTTTTCCTCCCTCCTCTTCATCTGAGAAGCATTTAACATGTAAGGTAGCATGAGCAAAGGCTAATGTGTGGGTAGCACATGAGAGGCCCAGTGAAAGAAAGCTCATTTCCATCTCAGTTCTAAATGTGTTCTTGTGTCTCCCCATCTCTGCATAGCTCAGTCCTGTGCATGCCATCTTATTTCTTAGCCATCAGCTCCCTCTCTCATCAGTTTCACACTCTTACATATTCTGACAGTCACTGCAATGCAGCCAGACCTGCAGGATTTCTTTTTAACATGATTTCAGTGAGATATCAATTTCTATGTAGGAAGATTTTTGCAACTTAAATTACTGATTATGATCCCTGTTGTATTATCCTTCCTGAGACCAGAGTTTGGCATACTACAAATTTTATCACTTTCTTACCAAGATATTTAATCTAAAAAAATGCAGCTGACATTAAGCTTCCATGGAAAAGTAGAGTATCAGTTTGGTATCACTGTCCTCATGGTGGTCAGGGTATGGAAGCAGTGGCTGAGAATGTGTAAGGTTGCTAACACACAAAGTAAGATATGTGAAGGAGCAAAGTGAAGTGTTTTGGCATTTCTTTGTTCATGGAGATTCTGTTGTTCGGGTTTCATTTTGGTTTTTTTTTATCTTTTCCTTCTTCTTGGAATATAGCTGAGCTTACATTGTAGAAATTGGCAGAAATATAGTTTTCATATTAAAAATTCACCAGAGCACCAAAGCTGAGCTCCAGGGAAACATCGGATGTAGCACACACTTGTGTAGGTGATAGTTGTGAAAACATGGGAAACAAACCCCTATTTTGATTGAAAAAAACCCAAAGGTAAAGGCATTTAATAATTCTGCCTTACTAATCTATTGCAACACATACTGTATACCAAATCAAGGAAAAATGCTGCTGTTAATGTGTCTTCACAGAAGTTCACCAGCAGAACATGTGAATGCCATGCACTACATTTCTTAGGCTGTGGAACCCACAACTCTGTTAAATTTCTGTGTTCCAGAAATTTAACTTTTATTTTTATAACAGACAGTTGTTACAGATGGAAATACAATCTTGCAGACATTAGCAGGATATAGTCTGCACAAATGTGGAAACAGAGGGAAACAATAGCTTTCAGAGACAGTGACAATTTTCCTTGACTAACATGTAAAAGAGGTCACTAGGCTGCCAGTATTATTTCCTCTGTGACCATTCTGGCAAAAGGCTTCTACTAAACAGTTCTTTTCATAGGTCAAACCTACCTCCTTTGTATTGGCATGAGGATGCTGCAGTGTTTCACCAATCCACTTACTACAGAACAAGTTACATGTTTTCAGAAATGGCTTCTGAATTAGAAATTTTAAATTATTTTTACAAAAAAAATAATTGAGTTAGAGACTGTTGATTAAGATTAAGCACAATTAACAACAAGGACTGCTGTAAAATTTCTTTGGTCTTCCCATGAATCAAATACAGGGCAAATAACTATTAACTGGACACCTTGTATTTCTGCACAAGCTATCAATTCCTGAAAAATCAGAGTGCATGATAGAAACAGATTCTTGTAGCTTGCAAGCACTTCTAACTAAAATCTGAATGATAAAGATGCTCCATGATCCAAGAAGAGCTGTGAGGATCCACAGCTATCATATTTTGGAATCACTGACCCCAAAACAAATGTGTTTGAGGCTTGGAAAAGAAAAAATAACAAGACGACCTGCAACTGACTGATGCCAACTTTTGCATGCAAGTTCCTCCACAACTTGAAAAATTGACACCGGCTGAACAAAGCCACAAATCACTTATAATATTTACTCTGCCTCTCCTTAGGGTGTTCATACAAATAATAAGAGATTACATCTGTGCTTTTCCTTTCCAGTGTTTCCATTTACTTCAGTTTTTTAGAGGTGACCATTCAAAAAATTTGAAGGTTTTTTTGATCTCATTGGCAACTACAAGATTAAGTATGATCACATGCTTTCAAAAATCTGGATTCAGATATGAAAATTATTTGCAGCTGCAAAATTTCATTACCAAATCCAACTAACTACTTCAAGATATTTTGCTTTCTTCTTTCTGCATATGCTTAATCAAACTTAATCGGAAGATGAATAGTGGTTACTTGTCAGTATTCTGATCAGTAAATTGGCAAGTCTGTGTGTTGATATGTTCATAGCATCATAGTATGTGAAAGGGTTGGAATGGACCTTATAGATCATCCAGTCCCAACCTCTGCTGCCCTGGGCAGAGACATCTCCGTACTAGACCAGGTTGCCAACCTGGCTTTAGTCAACCTGCCTTTGAACACAGCCAGGGCTGGGGCATCCACTACCTCCCTGGGCAACCTGTGCCAGTGTCTCACTACCCTGACATTGAAAAACTTCTTCCTAATATCTAATCTAAATTTCCCCTCTTTCGATTTATACCCACTACTCCTTGTCTATCACTACAGTTCCTAACAGAGTCCCTCTCCAGCTTCCTTGTAGGCCTCCCTCAGATACTGAAAGGTTGCTATGAGATCCCCAAGCAACCTTCTCTTCTCCAGGCTGAACAGCCCCAGCTTTCACAGTCTGTCTTTGTAGGGGAGGTGTTTCAGTCCTCTTATCAGCTTCATGGTCTCCTCTGCACTTGCTCCAACAGTTCCATGTCCTTCTTATGTTGAGGACTCCAGAACTGTATGCAGTGCTCCAAGTGGAGTCTCACAGGAGCAGAGTAGAGGGGGAGAATCACCTCACTTGGCCTGTTGGCCACACTCCTTTTGACGCAGCCCAGGACACGGTTGGCTTTCTGGGCTCTGAGTGCACACTGCAGCTCATTGTTGAGTTTTTCATCAACTGTCATGCCCAAGTCCCTCTCTGCAGGGACTCAATGACTTCTCCCAGCCTACGGGTGTGTCTGAGATGCTGTGACTCAGGTGTAGGACCTTGCAGAGGTATTTTATGATACAATTTTTTTAAAAAAAAAAGGTGATATACTAAGAAGACACATGGCCTTTTTTGTTCTTAACTGAAGTAAATGTGAAAATTAAGGCAAGACAGCTGAACTCTAGGCCTACGTTAGCAAGAGTTTGCTCACATAGCCATTCTACTAAATTCTCCTGGTGAACACAAAAGATGAGTTCTGTTTCCCAGGCAGCTTATAGCAGCTTCACAAAACAGAAAAAAACTGCTCCGGAAAAGGTATGTTTTTGCCAGTATAACTCCACCTACACTAGGGCATTAAGGAAACAATTACAACAGTCAGGGAATGACAAAAATTGAGAAGGGACCTCATCAATGTCTTTAGGTATCTGAAGGGAGTGTGCCAAGAAGATGGAGCCAGGCTCTGCTTGGTGGTGCAAACCAGTAGGACAAGAGGGAATGGGCAAAAACTGATGCACAGGAATTTCCACCTGAACATGAGGAAGAACTTCTTTACTGTATGGGTGACCACACACTGGAACAGATTGCCCAGAGACATTGTGGAGTCTCCCTGACTGGAGATATTCAAGAACTATCTGGACCCAATCCTATTCAATGTGCTCTGGAATGGCCCTGCTTGAGCAGGGAGGTTGGACCAGATGATCCACTGTGATCCCTTCTAACATGACCATTCTTTATTTTCTGTGGAAGAGAGCTTTAAAGCAGCAGGGATAAGCTTCCAAAAGAAACTTCCAAATAAGCCCATAGCCCTAATCATTGCTTGACAGGCACAGTGTACATTTCTGATGAAGAAAACAAAATCATTAAGAAGTGCCATGTTAGGAAAAGTTCTATAGAAGAATTATTAAGACATAACATTCAAAAGCACAGTTGCAAATGACTCTTTAGTCATAGCAGGGAATAGTTTTAAAGACTAATTCAGCTCCATAAAGGAATTCTTCATTGACTTTAAAACCCTAAAGTAATTGACCCTAAAAGTGAAAACAAGAGCACACATCTAAACTAGGGATGGCAATAGGAAGAGGTTCTATAAATACACCTGAAGGAAAAAAAAAAGAATGAAAATACAGAACAATTAGCAATGAGAAAATAATGACAGAAGGTGGAACCAACAAGGCTGAATTCAATTTCTTCTTTGCTTATATTCTCCCTACTCCCAGGGGTTAACTGTAAATAGAGAACAAGGAACAGGACCAGGAAAAGAACAGGCTATCATTTAATCCTCACTCATTTAGGAAGTCATAATATATTAAACAGCTTAAGAGAACATTAGAAACAATGCATGAGTGAACAACATAGATAGCAGCTATACCAAACACAAGTTAAAACCTCAGTTGTGCTGATTGAAAATATCAAAACCTCTCAGAAATTAGAAAGTACAGATTAGAAAGAAGTCAACCCACACTTTCCTCAGTCAAGGTCAGAAAGGCACCTTCCTCATCAGTAGCTGATACAGAATGACACAGCCTTACATGAAAAATGGGAAACAGTCTAACAAACAGATGGGCTTATCTTACATAGGGTAAGATTATTTACCTTATACAGCTTCAGAAAAATTTATGTTGGCAGTGAGATGAAAAGGAAGGATTTTGGTCTGAGACAACACTAGTTTCACACTGAGCTTGCATTCATGCTGAGCTTCTCATCTGTGCATCTAATCTCCTCTTACAGCCAGCAGAGACCCTGCTCAATTCACAGGATCCTTGCCTGGACACAGGTGCCTACTGTCACTGGAGATGTCCTAGGGTTTCCCATCACTTCCAGCTGCTGGCCTGGAAATGCACAGATCCCCAAAGGTCCTGTGTGGTATCTGCCATACCATGCAAATACCCTGGCACATCAAATGGCACATGCTGCTTATCAACTCTCCATCCCCTGTAAGTGGAGGACAAGCCCCTTGCTCACATGTAGACATATATAACAGAGACAGTTCATTTAGGTGTCGATCTGGAGTTGGGTACTGCCCTTCATCTCTGAACTTGGGCAAAGGTGGTATGCCATTGCTCTTTAAGTGACCATGGGCTAGTGATCCCAGCACATGTTTTTAATAGATATTTGTTCTATTTTTCCTTTCAGTTTTATTTCCTCTCTTATTGTCCTTATTAGCTATGAATTTCATATTACTTTCACATATTACTTATTCATTACTTAATTGCATTGCATTGTTTTCTGTTCACATAGAGTCTTATTTATTTATGACTTTGGGCAAAATTCTGTTTGCAAGCAACTTCAAGAGCACAGTTTCTACAGGGAAGATTTCCTGAAGTCTCATTTCCTGTTCATGAGGATTTACATGCGAAATAATGTTTAGATCAACTGGATAAATTTGCATGAGGCCAGACTCAAACAATCCAGATCTGTTGTATAGCTGACTACCAAAATCTCATGGGTAATGCACAAAGTCCTAACAGAAAGGGAAAAGGTAAACATAGTTGCTATCTATGGAAAGGAAAGGACAAGGGTTACAGGCAAACCAGCCTAATCTGAAGACATTCCAGGATAAATTATTCTGTAAGTGCATAAGCATACAAAACAGTTAACACAAGGGGGTTTTGTGAACAAACAGTGTAAAAAAAATCCTGACAAGATAAACAAGCCTGGAATATTAGAAGAATGCAACAAATGGGATATACCTTGAATTTTATGTGGCCTTTGACATTCTCCTACCTGATGTTTCTCAAAAATCTAACCATGGAAATATTGTTTAGATTAAACCACTCATAGAGATGGTTCCAGAACCAGGTTCATGTGAACCTGAGCATCATTATAGGTGTCCCATACATTTTAGTGCTGGTCCATTATCTTCCAGTAATTTCATTAATGAAGTCAATGATTTTAGAAAAAAAAAAAAAATCAAACAACAACAAACCACTTTTTAATTAAAATGGTAATCTGGGAGGAGATGCATTTACAAACCTAAATGGCCTCAATAAACCCGAGAAATGGTCTGAAATAAACATGAAATCAACAGGAAATAAATGAAATGTGTGTAAAACACTCTAGAAAGAACAAAATAGAAATGTACAGTTGCAAAACAAGTCCATCTGGTTAAGTAGCAGCACAGCAGAAAATGATCTGCTGGGACCAGACTGAACAACAGTTGTGATGCTCAACAAAAACATACCAATGCCCCTCTGGAGCATGAAAGTCCATTCTGCCCAGTATTCTGAGCCTCAGTTAAATAGGCATAACCATTATGGGACATCATGCTTTAGAAATCATGCTTTAAGTCAGAAAGGTCTCAGAAAATAAAGACAAGCAGGTAATGTATTCAGAAAAAAAACTATAGCAAACTGTTCAAATCTGTAGTGTCCATCTGTACCACTGGAAAGCCACCAGTTCAACAATAACTGATTAAACCCTCACATTCGCTTGCAACCCAGACACAAAAAGACTAAAGCTGTAAAACATACGGAAATCCATTGCCTGTTACAAGAAGCAGTAGCTTCCAAAACATGAGATTTTCTTCTTAAACCTCTCAAATAGGCCTTCTGAGCTAACCTCTGGAACACATCTCCTTACACTCATAATTCTTCCCCTGCAAGATGTGTCTGCCAGTACAAGGTCTCACATCTGAAGTCCAGCAGACCACCTACATCTCCCTGAACAACGTGTAAGGCTTTATCAGCACAGTTCCTGCCAGTGAAGTTGTATTTATACTAGGATATTTTGTCAGCCTTGTGAGCTGGGAAGGAAGGGAGGGGCAGGGCTCATACTTGCATGTGGTTGTTTGTACACACAGCTCTGTCTGAGAGGGGTACATCAGCATTACCCTGAAGAAGTAACTGGCTGTGGTCAAGCAAAGAGCAGAAATGGCTGTAAATTGCTTTCAGAAAGAGAGAAACCAAGCCAGAGAGTCACCTAATTAAATTATCTGTGACTAATGTATCTCTGTCATCTGTGCCTGTAGATACAGATATAAATCTGTACCTAAACCTGAGCTGGCTGACATATGCTCCCTTCATTGACAATGGAGATGTTGTCAACTGAGATTTGGGAGGCCTTCATCTTGCCCTCATGCAAGACAAAATGGGCAAAATGGACTCAGATGAACTGCACTCCAGAAGTAGCTGCTTCTTTTTAAATTGTGAAAGGAGCCTGGGATAAAAGTATTTGGTTTAGATATGTGAATGTTTAGTGAAATCCCACTCTACATGTATAATGACAAAATTAATGAAGAGCATAGAAACCAAAATGCAAAGGAAAAGCTAACAATATTAGAAAATAAATCAGGAGCTCAGTAAAATTTACTAATAAAATAGTAAGGTGAGGAACTATCAGCTAGAACTTGACAGAATTATCTTTTACCTGATAATTTTGATTTGATAACAAGTATTTACATTTGCAGAGTTTGTTAGTTCTGGCAAAGTCTACAAAATTAAACTAAGGGGCAAGCTTGGAGGAAAATGATATGAGAAAACAAAAAGTATGATGTTAATTGAAATTTCCATAGCCCTCTATGTCTACGTTTAATCATTAGAATTTAGATTATTACAAGAAAAAGAAAAGACAAAATACAAGGTTAAATTACATTATTTCGTGAATTGTTGAAAGGGAAGGTAAATGGAAAACTATGGCTTCTCTGAGCAATGATATTCTGGTTTAAACAAATGCTCCCTTCTGCATTTCATTGAGGTATGGTGATTGAGCTGTTTCATATGCTTTAGTAAGCACTTCACAGAATACTTCAATGCAATTTTTAGCTGCAACTGAGGATAATTGAGTTCCAAAAAGCTATGAAGAAATATTAATGAATAATTTATTAAACTGATATTGAACTGCAGTATGATAAATGTAACTTGCTGTGGGCACTGTTTAGAGCCAAAGGCAGCCCTTTTTTTTGTTGGATTTGATAAATACACACAAGTTTGTAAAAATGCTCATTCTCAAACTTACCACTGGTGACTCTCAGCACTCCTAGCATCCATCTGAACAGCCTTTTCAGCTTTGATCTTTCCTGCAAATGGAGTACAATATATTAAAGGATTTATTGTACTCTTCCACATTTTAGGCAACTCCCAAGACCAAATCCACCTGATATACTCTAGCAGCAAAGAAATTGCTTCCTGTTCTTGTAAACATTTAGATGGAAAATGTAACATCCTGGCTTTACATCATTTACATAGCCATAAATACACATATAAGTATGTGCATTTATATATGTGCAATTTTAGTATTTTCCCTTAAAATCCAGTTCAGATGCAGTTAAATCAGAGAAGCACTGGACTGGGCTGTCAAAGGAGGCTGTAAGACTTCTGTAAGGCTTCTGTAAGACTGAAGAGCCTCATAAGCAGGTTAGAGAAGCACCTGTTGGAAGAACCAGCAAAGCTGTTTCCTGCCTTGGGTACTGGAACGAACTAGTTGAAGTTCCTTTCTAGCACAAAGACTTCTCTTAAGTCCCACTTTTAACTGAATAAAGATGACAGTAGGTGATTTGATCAAACCCATGCTCCCAGAAAGAAGTTCAGATGAGATGCTTGCTGTTTGTGGAGTCTCAGCTGCAACCAATTAAGTTGCACTGACATTTCTGTATCGCAAGTTAACTTCATAAAAACAAAGAATAGCATACACAGTCCTCCAACCCAGTGGAATGAAAAATAACCACAAAACTACTGCCAGCTCCCCCACAGTCTCAATCCCTCTGCACCACTTCCAAAAACTGAGATGAAAAAGGCTCTGCTGCCACCCCCACTTCATGAGGAAGAGCCAAACTAGGCTGGTTACTCAACACCTAAGACCCAATTACATTTCATCACTCTTCACCTCTCCCAGGCTTTTGCTATGCCACTGTCTCTCATCAGCTGAGGCTACATGTGGACCCTGGTGAAAGCAAAGGTTCTGACAACAAAATTTACTGTTGTAATTTAGTTTGTGTCATAATGCTCACTGAACAGTGGGATTTCCACACAAAGAAGCCAAGTTGCTACTAAAGCAAAGGCAGTAACAATTAAGTAGTTAAGGCAGTGCAAGTCTTCATGAACATTTAGATGGCAAAAAAATAGCAACAAGGAAGGAACTTGGACAAGATGAGATTGGCTATGCAATATGTAACGACAGGCTTAAAGTCATGACACTGCCTTTAGGGATGACAACAGGCAACCAGACCTGCTTTGTCAGTGATGTTGTCACTGCTGACAGAACAAAAAGTTTACTCACTGCTGACAGAACAAAAAGTTGACTCAAAGTGTCACAAAAGACAAAATAACCCAAACTGGGAACATATTTATAAAACCTGATTTGGTACACCAAAAAAAGGGGGAAGCAATGGAGAAACAAAAGAGATGGAGAAGTACTCCCAGATAAAGGCAAAAAGTATCATTTTTAGAACATTGCATTGACTGGAGGGGAGTGATACAGGCAGAAAAGATGTAGGTTTTAATGTAATAAAAAGAAGGCCAAAAAAAAAAAAAAAAAAAGTATAAACCATACCACTAGTCAGTATGCACCCAGACACTGAATGAAAGGGCAATGCTTTTCAAAGCAACAAAGAAAAAATGCTGTGAAGAAGAAAATTGGAACCTTTTGTAGGTGAAGCTGTCAAACAGGACACATGGGGAGAAATGCCTGGAAGTAATAATTCACATATATGACTCCAGTTTCTGGTCAAGAATTTCTCCAGCTTTACAGTTTCATCCCCATCACCACAAAAGAAGCTGCTGATATGCAGGAGTGTTTCTTGCCACAGGAAAGCAGAAAAACAAACCTTGACCTTGCCTCAGCATTTATTTATTCCTCTTACTATCCCAAAGGTGTAATTAAAAAACTGTGCTGAAAGCACCTGGATTTTTTCACATTCTGTATTCATCTGATTCTCAACAAAATACAGGATTTTAAGGCACTATCCAGAGTCAACAGCCTTTGATTATGACCCACAATACTTCCCCTTCACTGATTTTGGATCTCTCAGTGAGAAAAGAATGAAGTTGTATATTGTGGCAGTTTATCGCACAAACATTATTATTACAGTACAAATCTCCCAATTATTGGATTGCAAATTCCTTTCATTGGAAAACTTCACCAAAGTTCAAAGCATGTTTCACTACATTTGGATGGCATCTACGTAAGCATTTTTCCTCTGCTTACCATCAATAACGTATTTCCTCTTCTCCTCAGCATCAGTAGTCATCTCAAACAGATCTCCATAAGCACGTGCAAGTCTCCAAAGAAAGTCCACACAGTTTTCATACTGAAAGTGGAAGACAGCTGCATAATTAAACTGATCAGAATGTGATTTAAACAGTTTACTTTCATAATGCTTAAAGCAAGTTATCAGAACATGGTGGAATTTTTTGTTTATTTTGCATCCTTCTACATTAAACTTCTGGTTAATGTGAGAAGCAATTGACCAACTTGTCCCAAATGAAGGAGAATACAGCTTTTGAAAACACCCTAGGCTTTCTAGAGGTTTTATTTTATAAATCAGTTTAAAGTTCTTTCAATACAAAAATCAAAAAGGTAATCCAGGAAAAGCACAATGGATGCCTCAATGAGGTGATGTATATTTTCTTTAGGGAGGCCATAAGCACCACGCTCACTCACAATTAGTATCTCATCTACCTTTCTGGGTATTCCAATATGTAAATTAAAATATACTCAGAACTAATGTTTGCCAAACCAGAAGAAAATGATACACTGAATTAAACACTGCACATCAAACCACTTCTAAATTTCACCTGGAGTTCCATACATACACAGTAAAGTTCAAGGAAAAATTCACATGAAATACATTAGAAAGGTATAAGCAGGCTAGAGGCTCATAATTCGATTTCCTGGGTCTGATTGCTACTTAATTCCACAGAATTTTCTCACACAGACTATTCCAAAACCAGCAAAAGTATGTACCCTTTACACAGTAAAAAGCCCATGATCTTTCTTTAACACATGCAGGAATACCTACATCAAACAAAGCCTCAAATTTATTGAGCCCGAATGGGATATAAACTAGCAAAACTTCTACGTCCACACAGCATGAATATTGACACCACCTTGAAAATTGCTTTTTCACTGTATTTAAAAGTATGCTTGAAATTTGATCTTCTATTTCTGTGTGCATTTTAATGCTTGCATTAAAATCTCAAAAGCAGTGGAAAGGGTAAGTTAATGGCAATGTAATATTAAATTCACCCATTATACCTTGTTATCTTTCTCAAGCAGCAGTCTGAAGCCCTCCTTCTTGTCATCCTCTGAACCCTTGTGCAAATTGTCCACCTGCTGTAAAAAGTTACATAACTCCTCATCATCTTCTGATTTCACCATGGCATCAGCTGATTTCATACATCTCTTTTCTTCTTCGGAGTCTCCTTCAGAATCGGTATGAGCTGTGAGGTAACTAAAATCACAGAAAATAATAACCATCTTTTCTAAAAATAGTGGTAAAGCATTGTTAAATTCATATTCAAAAATATCAGAGTGCAACTTTTCCCAGTTATCCAACCTTAAAGGATTATTTTTTCATGGTATCAAGCTTATTGTTATTATTACAAACCTTTATCTTCGAAGGGACAGCATTATCAAATTCCAAACATAACAAGCAAGTAATTAAACTGTCCTGATGCCTAATACTGCAATAAAAAATGCAGACATGTATTAGAAACACATGTAACCTTGTGTTCCAAATGCAGAATTTTTTAACCATTAGTGTGTTTTAAGACATGCTCTGTAACCCTGAAAAGGCCTCTTCAACTCTTTACCTCAATTTCTCTATTTTTTGAAATAGGAATGAGCTTACTAACCAAAATATAAGTGCTATGAGAATCACTTATACAATATTTTGTAAAACACTTGTAAGATCTAAATATTAGCCAATATAAATAGCACTATCATTATTGATTCCTTATTTCTTATTTCTTTTGAGTTTATTTCTTTTGAGCATTCTGAAGTTCAGAATATCTGCAGCTGGGAAAGAGCTCATATTATTTCATTTATGCTTAGTGCACAAGTATTCAGCACAAGGCAGTCAAGGACAAAGAAATATTTACAAAAGCATAAATACCACGCAGAGATAAGTAGGTGGCCTTACTGTTCAAAGTGCTGAGCATACATTAGGATACTCCAATTTCATAGAGGAGCAGATGATGGCACTGCTTTTAAAATGCAGTTTTTTGCTTATGTACTAAAAATGGAGAGAAAAGCCTCATCTTCTGTATTTCCACGTTTGAAAATATTTTTCTTGGGAGAAATAATAATGTAAAGGCATTAGCTGCCAGGTTCAGAGATTTTTTTAAATGGTAACTGTGACCAGAAAAAGCATGAAATGTACTGTACACATTAAATAATTGAGTAATCAAAGCAGGTCATGACTGTCAAAATACAAATTTTTTCTTTCTTTTTTCATAAATATAACCAGTACAGAGTGTTGGCAGAATAACTGGAGATTACTAATGATGGCTTGTAAATATTCTGTTTTCAATATGTTGCTTTCCGAAGTGTTGAGAACCGAAGCACAAGCGGATACACTTAGAGCCTGTAAATGAACAAGTACAACAGCTTATCAAGCTCCAGAAGTGCTAGATGTGGCATGACAGTTTCGCTCAAAACTAGCCCAGTAATATGGGAAAGAGGAGTCAAAAACACAATTGGATAGAACAATACATACATAAACTATGTGCAGATATTCAAACTGAAAAATGACATGGAGCAGAAGAGAGATGGGAACCTTCATAGATTCCTACAGATTTGTTTTACATAACCTTGATGCTGAAGTTGATGACGCATCTATGCTGTATCCTGCAGAGACTATATTCAGTTACTGAACACTTATTTTAATGTTCTGGAGCATCTTTAAAAACACAGTGTCTTGTTCTTCACTAGTTATTTTGAAGTGAGTGCAGAGCTACATAGGCTGCATTTGTAAGAGCCTTACCTTGACCAACAGTGCAAGGGATTATTTTGGGAGAGGTCAGTCTTTTAGCTACAATATAGAATCCTATGATGTGGAGTATGTTTGGAAAGTATCTTTTCTCACTAGGTTTGGATGTCCCAATCCCCCTAATTAAAAGATAAATGCACTGAGGATTTGCACAATTACGAACCAAAAAGAGCACTGTAAAATACAAAAAAAGCAACAACTAAGCAGTAAAGGCAATTTCCTCAGTTACAGGAATTTTAGCACTCCACCAAATGCTACCTAATCACGTAGATATCAAAGTAAGGAATCAGTGTTTGAAAATCAATATTGATATTGTCTTCTTTGTCTTTGCTGCATAAACATCTGCTGAAATTTCTACAATCACCACTGTTCCAATATTAGAAAATAAACCAAAACAATTATTATAACATGTTACTCTCCCAGCAAAAATATAAAGGCCAAGGTTGGGCTGACAGCCAAGCCCGTTGGGCTGTCAGTCCAAACAAGCCCAGCAGAGATTTCCAGCAGCATTGTATCAAACTGTCATGATTAAACATCAAATTGAGGCCAAACATCAAATTCATATGACATCAGATAAGTCATATGGGAATATTTATTGGGAGACTCAAAGAGATGTGATGATGTGAACCCATAAGGAGCTAATTTTAAAATATCATGGAGCAATCTTGTAGGATTAGACCATACTGCATCAAGACTTTCCTCACCCCATCTCTTCTACAGAAACATGATCTCTAGGATATATTTGTGCTGAGAAACAGCAGAGAGGACAGGTCATTCCTTCATCACTCCCTCACACTTCCACTGTCCTGGGAAATTCTCTTTTACCTCCTCTATTTATCTGCTTTATGAATCCTCATAGAATTTGAATGTGGAACAGACCATCTTAAACCTTGACGAGAATGCCATAAATTTCAATTTACTTGTTGACTGATAACTGACTTTAACAAAGCAGCAAACAGTCTTATATAACTACTCATTCTAAAGCAGTGCTATAAAAAAAATCAGTACTAACACAAACACAAGTGGAGGTTCTTCTTAACAGAGCTTAAAAACTCCAGATGATAATAATCCAAGAAAGGAAATGAACAGAAAACAAGGAAGTGTCATTATGATTTGTTTACAAATATTCCATATAACAAATCTGCCAATTTGCCTAGTATTTTCCTGCAAGAGGTTTCATCAGATGATAAATAGAAAACTGACTATTTACATGTGATAAACATCTTGATCAATATTTGAGAAAATGGAAGAACTTTAAAAATGTCTAAAGTCAGTGCCAACTTGTTTTCACCTTTATTACCAATAGATTTTAAATAAAAGAGATAAACAGTGATAAGAATGTGAGGAGCAATGATCAACCAACAGGACTCAGTAGTATCACAACAGACTGTTCAAAGTTCAAAGAGCAAATGGCAGCTGTGCTGGAGACTCACCCTCACTGTGGTTAAGCAGTTCAGTAAATTCCAGCACCTAGTACTGGAATAAAAATCCCCTGAGTTACAAGGTATAAAACACAGCTGTGGTATCAATGCACTTTGTTGGTTCAAAACCTGTGTTGAGTTGCCTGTAAACTGGCAGACACTGGGCCTAACCAGGTAAAATCTGTTCACAACACTTCAGCTTTCACATAGATCAAATATCATCTGTGGTCTCCCTGCCAGTTTAAAAAAGTCTCATGTTGACACACACACACACACAGAGTCTCACCTGGTCTGACTAATTCAATAGAAAGGTGATTGTATGTCACAGACTGATTTGGATCAAATTTGCACTGTATGATCCAGCAAAGTGCATATCCATCAGTAATGATAAGTGGCCTTTGAGGAAAAGTTTGGCAAACCAGATTCTTAGGCCAACTGAGGGTTGCATTAAAAAGAAATGAGCAGCTAAATAAACTGAGAAATTACAAGTGAAGTGATACTTGGAAGCAGACAAGGGAAAAGTTTCTTCCTGAGGAATATTTAAACTATTTCAAGGAAAAATTATAAATAGAACATCTGTCGGAAAAGAATTTACTGCGGTGAATCCTGCTGGTGACTGATGCAAAAGCAATTTGCAAAACTTGGAGGCCAGCTGAAGGCCAGCTCAAAACCTGTGCCAAATATGACACTGATGGCCAATGGTTCATCACCTCCATATCAGGGAGGAAACAGCTTGAAAATCACAAGGAGGAGAATTCAGAGACACTTTCCATCCCAAGTCATCATCTAGACAATTTCTTGTATTTGCAAATAAATGAATTCTTGTTATGTATTCTCGAATGTTAAAGATTGAAGTTTTCACTAGCTAATTATGGAAACCAAAACCAAGAACAGAATACAGAAAAGCACAGACTAGAAACCTGTTGAGCTTCAGTGTCACATCCATTCAATGTACCTTCCATTCAGAGTACCTGTTACTATGTAAAAATACATCTCATTTATTAAAAAGCGTGTGGTATTTTTCCACTTACAGGAACATGCATATTTTGAAAGGCAAAATGGCAAGCTTCTCTTTCCAAGGTATTGAATATCAACAGTAACATTGAGACTATGACCAGAGCATATCAAAGCAGTAAGGGCCATATCAGAGACTGTCAGCTTCAAATATTTCATGAGAAGGAACAAAAAAGCAGGTAGTACTAAAAGCTTTTCTGGCAGAAGTTTACAAACCTGAAACCAATGTAGGCAACCAGCACTAATCCATAAAACTCTTGAGATTACTTTATCTGTCAATCCCAGCAACTACCTATTTGTCAGTTAAATTCAGAAGTGCTTAACACAAGCAAAAGCCTATCATCTAGATCATTAAAATACTGCTGAGGCTGTGAAACACATTGCATGTACTTTAGATGGAGTACAGAAGTGATAAATACTTTATCTGTAACAAAGAGCAAAATTATTTCTCTAGTGCACAAACTAGGAACTGAATGTATTATTGTGTGTGGAGTTCACCACAGAACAGTATAAAACAATGCACATGGTGTTATAGCTACAGCATATGAAGGTGATGTACATTAACTGGGAAAAAAAAAAAAGGTGTATTGCTATTGAGTCTCCTGGCAAACTCTCACAGAACACACACCACAGTCATTAAAGTTGCAGAAGACCTCAGAAAAAGCAATATATATTGCAACTGTACATACATTAGGATTAAAAACCTATTTGCAAGAGGAAGAAAAAAATATAATTACTAAAGTTAAATAAAATTATCTTAAATTTAGAGAAGATGTGCAAAACAAACACATCAAGTACAAGGTGTTAGTGGGGAAAGAACAACCTCTTTTCAAAAGGGATCAAAAATAGTATTGGAAAAGTACATACCGAATGACTAACACTAACTATAACCTCAAATTATCTTCCTTCCTTCTGACTGTACACAAATACTTGTCAGTGAAGGCCTCTCTTAAGCACACGTTCAATGCTCTTGCACACTGTAATCACTTGGAGTGGATCATCTCATCAACTTCTTTGTCACACAGAACCACCTGAACACACAAGTTATCCTGACTAGTTCTCAAACAGCAACATGTCTCTCCTGCCCAGAAAACAGTATTTTCTCAAATACTAGGTGTGGAATAACCCCTATATTGCATCTGTGGTACCTGATCACTCATAAACTGGTCCCTTAGCCTTATCTACATCTCCAAATACTTTATGCATAGCATAAAGGCCTCTGCAACCAACCGAAGGATAAAATAATCCGAGAAACTAATAGAACTGAAATGTTCCTACACCAGATGAAGGAGGAATGTCTTTGAATACCTGTGCCAATACTGAATACTTAGAATAAAGAATGGGTTCATAATAGAACAAACAGGTCTTAAAATATGGTAGCAAAATATAAGGCTTGTGAAGCATGTGGGCTGGGATGTAGCACAGCAAGAAATTTTGCTCACAAGAACTGAAAATAAATGTGGAGAAACTCTGAAAATAGAATTCCATTGATTATTGTATGGCATATGTTACTCTCTTCAGAATATTACAGTTAATTAATATATCTTTAAAGAAGAAAGTGACATAAGATAGACAATTTGCAGACATAATGCTGCCTACACACATATGTAAGACACCCTGAGGAGGCGGTTCAAAAACCTCCACTGTTATAAACATACTCTTACTAAACTGCATATAAGTACTTAATCTGATTATATCAAAACAAAGTTGCAATTACAGGAGAGTAATGTCATCACCATTTTCACAGTACTACTGGAGGGTATATTAGGTAACATTTGAAAAGACAAAAATACAGTCCCTCTCCTGGACTCCAGGTACATCTGGTCCTTCAGCATGTTCCTCAACTCACAAGTATAAAAGATCTCATTAACCACAACAGGACATCAAGATGTGAAGACACTTTCAACCTTACAGAGTCAGCACCCTAAATCTCTCATGATTACTTTTTAAGCCACCAGAAAGCAAATGTATATAAACAAAGCCACCTGTACTTGTGTTCCATTTGGACATAGCTTTCATATTGTTCAATACCTCTAGCCAAAACACTCATAATAATAATAAATCTGTGAGGCCCATAGAAAACAATTATGATGAAAAGCAGAGGAGCATCTGTACAGTTTGAACAAATTCTGTCAAAGACACAAGACTGCTTTCTTACTAGGAGCACTTTCAAACTTACACCATTATTCTGAACTTTGCCTCTCATTGCATAGGTATGTAGCAATACTACATCAGATTGTTACCAAACACACTCTAAAAAAAAAAGAAAATCTGTATTGTGCTTGGCATTAAGCCAACTTCAGCCATAGTATAGATTCAGAGATGGCCACCAAGAGTCTTCTGTGATCTAAAAATTGTTAAACTGAGTTTTTGTATTTTTAATCGAGAATTTTAATATCCATATTAAACTTTAAAAGGGCTCGTGTTTACAGTTTCACAAAGGTAATGATGCAATTTGCACTGCAGGTGTACTGTAATTTATACAAATTATTAACTCACCCTCCTTCACTTTCCGCCTCCTCAGAGCTGGTAGTTTCTCTCGCACCAGAAGCTGTCTCAGCTTTTCTCCGCCGCATTGCTCTGTGTGATGGGCTAACTCTCTGAACATCACCCTTCCCTTGAAGCTCATTTCGGACAAGTTCCTCAAGCTTTGGAAGAGCTTCTTTCAGGAATTCCACCTCTCTCTTCAGTTCATCCACACTTAGCAGCAGGCCATTCAGTTTTTCCAGTATCTGCAGTTGTCTTCCGTGTAAAACCATTACTGCTCCTTGCTCGTTAGGAGCCTCATTCTGCAAGCCCACAGAGTTAAGCCTGTTACCTACACCCTGGAACGCTCGGACACACACAGCCGCGCCGGGTTTTCGGATCCTGCGGTACATAATCAGCACCAGGCTCAATCCAGCCGTCCCTGCCATTATGCCCAGTATTAGTCCTTTATTTTCGAAGGGAGTCATTTCTGCACGCCCCTAAAATCGTGAGACAACAAAAGTTTGAGACGTTTTCCCTTAGTTTACCCAAACGACTTCACTCTGCTTTTAAGTCACGACAGTGTCAGGCTGCAACCACCGGCGCCTGCCAGACACAAAGTTACAAAGAGACACGGAGTTACAAAGAGACACGGAGTTACAAAGAGACACGGAGTTACAAAGAGACACGGAGTTACAAAAAAACACGGAGTTACAAAAAGACACAGAGTTACAAAAAGACACATTGACACAAACTTATACAAACACACGACTCCGTCAGGCTCCGCGGGGCAGGTCTGCGCTACGGCAGCAGAGCCAAGACAGAGGTG
>NW_008666956.1:0-441 GCF_000695815.1 Acanthisitta chloris | reverse complement strand
TGGATGATCCTCAAAGGTCCCTTCCAGGTCTGATTAGTCTATGATTCTGTATTTCCCACAGATTCTGCATTTCCAGAGGTCATGAAGAAACGCGAGTTTTGCTGCTCATGATAAAACCTGCATGGCAGAGTTCCTCATACATTAAACTATGATGTCGTGTTTCTTTTACAAGGCAACAAAAGTTTTCCTCTTTTGAAATTCCTAGAAAACAATCATTCTACATTGTTAGCCTGAGCCATGTGCTCTAGGGTGGCCCTGCTGGAGTAGGGAGGTTGGACCAGATGACCCACTGTGGTCCCTTCCAACCTCACTGATTCTGTGGTTCTGGTAATTAAAAGTGCTCTTTGATATGACTAAGATGGTATTAAAATCCATTGATGGCTTGAAATGAACTCTTCCCTAACTCAATATCTGAATGAGCGTTGTTGCTAGTCCCAATTA
>NW_008666955.1:0-4567 GCF_000695815.1 Acanthisitta chloris | reverse complement strand
TGGGGCAGGAGGCAAAGCTGAAACACAAATCAATGAGCACGAATACCAAAATCAGTCTGTTGCCCTTTTTTCTGCTTCCTCTGAAGACATACTTGGTTTTAATAACGCGCACACACACACTGTGCCTACAGCTCCAAGGTCCTCATCTTGTCCTCCCACAGGAAAAGCACAGGAAGGCTGACCCTCTGTTGCGATAGCACACAGCAAGTGGCTTTCAGGCAGCCATGGAAAGATTGATCACAGCCCATCTCCAGAACAGACATTGCTGTGTTAGAGATGTCAGGGATGCACTGGGTCATTTTGTTACACAACTGCAGGTGCAAATTCCGATGGGCAGATCCCCTTGGAGCTGAGCCCCAGTGATCTCTTTCTGCTGGAACAAACCCCCCTCTTCCCAGCTCTCCCCAGCCACCACCATGAGAAGGGAGACAGTCCTTTAACAGTTCTGTGTCAGGCCCAACCTGGTATCCACCTGGGTAGGCACTAGGACAGTAGTTCAGCCCTCAGAGAGAGATGGAGTGGACACAGTCTTACCTCGTTCCTGGAGGACAGGGAGGCAAGAGAGGAGGATGCAGAGCCTGAAGGAGCACAGCCTTTTATTGTGTGCCCCAGACCCCTCAGGGCCACAAACGTTCCTTACTCATGAAGCATCAAAACACCTGGTAGTCATCAATTGTGAGGCCTCACTTGTAATTAAGTCCCTGCCTCTTTTATCTGAAATGTTGTCCTCCCACTTCGTACAACCGAGAATCGAACAATGAGTTATAGAATCATTTTGGGATGGTAGGGACCTTAATAATTTTCTAGTTCCAAGCCCCATTGCATGGTATCTACAAATTCCCTGGAAGACCTGTTCCAGTGTCCCAACACTCCCAGAAGAAGGAATTTTTTCTAATCTAAACCTATCCACTTTCAGTTTAAAATCATTACCCTTTGCCCTATCAGTAAATGCCCTTATCAAGTCCCACTCCCCCTCTTTCCTGCAGGTCTCCAGGAAGCCTCCTCTCTCCTTCTCTCAGGTACAGAACCCCAACCCTCTTGTCCTGTCCTCATAGGGCCACTGCTCCAGTCACCTGATCTCCTCTGGACACACTCAAGCAGGTCCATGTGTTTCTTATGCTCTCCTTTGTGTCTGAGAACTGTTTTGCAAGGGATTCAAAGCACTACTGTCAAAAACAGATGCAATTTTGCCTTACTGATGTCTAGGGACTGAGACCTGATGCTACTCTTTATCCATCCTGTACCCCTCAAGACTGAGAACTCCACCAGGACGTGGTGAATCCCCTCCAATCTTCACCCCACCAATAAGTCCTTCCTCACTAGCAAACAGCAGGTCCAGTGCTTCTGGACCTCTGTGCCTCTCCTAGTGCTTCTCCTCTGCTCGAGCTCTCTGTACCATATACTAGAAAGTTGTCCTCAACATACTCCAGTAGATTTCAGGACTGCTGGCAGTTCCCTGTGCTGCTTTGCCCACAGATGTCTGGGTGGTTGAAGTTCCCTATCAGGACCAGGGACTAGTAATGCATCTTAACATGAAAACAATTCATCTGCATCCTAGAGTTGCAAGGCCAGTTAGCTCAGAGGTCTCAGGCTACAGTGGAGGCAGATTTGAGGTGGGTTTGTGTCACATGGATTGCCTTTGTCACATTGTGCTCTTCAAGGGGACAGTGCCCACCAGTCACAGTGAAATTTAGCTGTGAGGGACACCACGAGTGAGATCTCAAGTGCTTTTGGTGCATCCGCACAAGCTAACCCTGAGAGACCTTTCTCCTCAGAAGTCACAAACTGAAGACAGTGAGGAAGTTCAGGCAGAAGGTTAAGGCTGCACAGTCACAGGGAGGAGAAGAGACTCATCTCTGAAAGGCTGTGGCAAAACTCAATGGCAAAGGAGGTCACTGTGGACTGGAGGGAAGCTGCTCATTGAGACAAGTGGAGACCATGGGGACCTTGATTTCTCTTATCAAGCTCTGTCACAGCCTGGGTTTTTTGCTCCATGAGCCCAGGGAACAAAGGCAGATTGACAACAAAGAGGAGAGTACCATGGATTCAGGCAACTGTCTCTAAGTGAATTCTCCATGGGATCTCCATAGTCATGTGTCCCTTGATGACTTAACCAGGCCCTCATGCCTTTTCCAGCCAGGAGTGTGGCCTCATCTTTGGAAGAGGAGAACATGTTGGAAATCAGGAAAATATTGCCTTGCATGGTGATCAAAGCAAAGACTAAGTCTTTCTCTGAAAGTCTCACATCCATATTGACCTGTTTTCCTCTACATCTCCAGCCCAGAGGCCAGAGACAAGGCCAGAGACATGGCCAGGAGGGTTTTTCTCCTGAGGGCAGGGAGCACAAAGTGATGGCTCTTTCTCCTGGGTTGGGGAGGGATTTTCCCATTCCATGCATTTCACATTTCAAAGGGACATCAGATGAGTTTCCTACAGCACCTGAGGAGGGATTTTCCCATTCCATGCATTTCCCATTTCAAAGGGACATCAGGTGAGTTTCCTAGAGCACCTGGGAGTCATATTGATGTGGAGAGTTAGGAAAAACCCAGAGCTCCAGGCAGACATGAGTCTCCCTGCTGTGGACACGCTACCCTGGACTCAGGCGTTCCAGGGATACCAGAACACATAGCCTCATTCCTCCAAAATTTCTGCTTTTATCAAGGGCATTTCCACACCTTTTGAGACCAATCCCTAAAACCCAGGGCACTGGGCTTGTGGAACCTGGCAGAGAGGAGGAAGGTGGGGAGGAGGGGGTGGAATTGCTGTCTCCACTGGCTCCAGGAGTTTCTGGAGAGGATGAAACTGAACTCTCCTGAGAGCTGCACTGCAAAAGGGCAAGAGACAATGGCCACAAGTTCGAGAAAGGGAATCCCAGCTGTCTCTGGGGGAAAAGAAGTGAGAGGCCTTGGAAAGCTGCACAAGAGACACTGGTGTGTAGAGAAGTCACAGAACAAGACCCAGAGCCTGCTGAGGTACATGGGCACTTTGGTCTGCCCAGAGCTGTGGGTAGGAGCAGGAGACCTCCAGAGCTCCATCCCAAACTTCTGGGGTTATTCTGGAGTACCCTGTGTCACTAGAGCCCTTGAGCAGCCACCAGAAGGCAAAGCCTTGGGAGACAGCAAATGCAGGAGATTGCAGAGAAGCTCCACTTCATCCAGGAATGGGGATAAAAGGTGTGGAAAAACCCTTGATGACAGCAGAATGTTGAGGATATGAGCTCTATTATCCCTGGAACCCCTGAGTTTGAGGTAACATGTCCCCTGAAGTCCAGAGCAGGGTGATTCATGTTTGCCTTGAGCTCACGGATTTTCCCAACTCTTCCACATCACAATGACTCCGTGGTGTTCGTCAGACTGATCTGATGTCCCTTTGAAATCTAAAATAATTAGAATGGACAAACTCATCCCTGAGCCAGGAAAAAGAGCTACAAGCTTGGGGCTCCCTGCCCTCAGCCTCTCCCCAAAAGCTGTGCATCCAGGTCTCTGGCCCCTGGGCTGAACATGCTGAGCAAAACAGGTCACTGAAGCTGTGAGACTCTTGCAGGGAAGGACATGGACATCTCTTTGATCACAAAACTAGGCCAAAGTAGAGCTTGCTGAATGCAAGTGAGCTTTCCAGGGCTGTTACACCTCCCTGCAGGAAACATCCTTCCAGCTGAACATGGGTGTTCCTTGACATTGAGCTTTCCCAAAACCATGAAGAGACTAATTTCTTCCCCCCATAAGGGATTGTTTTGACTTTCTGCCTGAAGTGACCCACAGACTTGTGGACATCTACAATGACCTGCAGGGAGAAATGGTGCTCAGGATTACCCTTAGTGCCTGAACTGGGAGGACCTGAGAGATTACCTGAGGTGTCCTCCCTAGCTAAGTGTGCCCATAACTCAGGGGCCAACTCATGATCAGAAGGAGATATGACAAAGGCAATGGATATAAAGCAAATGCACATAATTTCATCTTAGACACTAGCCTGAGACCTCCAAGTAAAGTGGGTTTAGGAACCTGGGACACAGAAGAATCAATTTTAGGCTCTATGGTATGAAGCCAGAGAAAAATACCTGAGATGAAAGAGGCAAGACCTTAATCAGCATATGTGACTGATATGTGGTGACTACCAGGTATTTAGGTGCTTCATGAGCAAGGAACGTTTGTGGCCCTGCAGGGCTCTGGGACACAGTATAAAAGGCTGTGCTGCTGCAGGCTCTGCATACTCCTCTCTTGCCTTTCTTTTCTCCAGGAACAAGGTAAGCCTGAGTCCCTTCCATCTCTCTCTATGGGCAGAACTGCTCTCATGGTGGCTACTCAGGTTATGCTGCCTCATCTTGGCCTAGAGAGAGAACTGTGGAAGGGCTCTCGCCCTTCTCATGGTGGTGGCTGGAGAGAGCTGGGAAAAGGGGGGTTTGCTCCAGCAGAAGGGGTTCTATGGGGCTCAGATGAAGAGGAACCTGCCCATCAGAATTTGCACCTGCAGCGATAAAGAAGTAATGGTCCAGTGCATCCCCAGACCTCTCTAAGAGAGAAAAGCTTGCTAAATGTTTTGTTAAAGGAAGTTATGTCCATGCAGAAAG
>NW_008666954.1:3602-4599 GCF_000695815.1 Acanthisitta chloris | reverse complement strand
GCCCCCGCTGAAAGGGCTTCAGAACAAAGCGCAGGAAGGGATTCCGGTGGTTTCCACACGGACCTGAATGTGGAGTCGCTCAATGGAAGAGGAGCCACGACGCGCTGACGCTTTCATCCCTGTGCCCTGCTCCGGCCGTGGGGGCTGAGGGCTGAGTGCTGCCTCCCCACACCCCTGGCCCCTTTTTCCTTTATTTTTTTTATATAGTCTGAGATGTATTTTTCCACAGTGTAATTCTGAAAGACAGCAGGGATGAATTATTCATTCCCCCTCTCTGCCTTTACATACAATCCTGGCCGGGGAGGGGGCCGTGGCGAATGCATTTGTGTGCAGAGCTGGGCCAAGGGGAATTGAAATCAATTTTTAAGGTTTAGGTGGGGGCATTTGGTGATTTTGGGCCTGGGAGGGGAGCTGGAACATGTGGGATGAGGCCAGGAAGTTTCCAGTGGGGAATTATCCCTTTCCAAAGCTGCCGTGGAGTCAGGGGTCCCGGGTGCAGGTGCTAATGGGTGACCCCAGTGTCTAGGCATTGGGTCCAGGTCTTGTGTGCATCCTAGGGGGGCTCTAACGTGGGCACTGTGGTCCTGGCTTCGCCCCCTTCATCCCTGTTCTGCCACCTCCTGCATCCCCATCACTTCTTCCCCGACTCTGCCCTTCTCCCTGGGGACACCTGAGCAGGAAATGCCACCACTGGCCCCTGGCATGACTGTGCCTGGACCTCAGAGCTGGCTGGCAAAATCCATTGAGGGATAAGGGGGTGAAGTGGGGCGAGGGGGGCAGCACCCCGGGCAAGGCTTTAATCTGATTAGTCTTGGAGTGAATGGACAAAGTGAAAAGGCTTAAACCCCGTGAAAGGAGGGGGGGGGGGGCTGAGAAGTGGAGATCCCCTCCGGTCGCTCCAAATTAGGTCAGATTTTGTTGGGGAGACACAAGGAGAAGGGACAAGGAGGGGAAGAACCAGGTGAGGAAATCAGTGTGGGTCTGCTGGCCTTGGTAC
>NW_008666954.1:3087-3502 GCF_000695815.1 Acanthisitta chloris | reverse complement strand
CACGAGGGGCCGGGGGTGCCACCGTGCTGGGTGCAGGGGAGCTCCTGGTGCTGCTTTTGCCTGTGGTGCCCCAGGGCTGGAGCAAAGGGCTGCCAGGGGGTGCTCCTCCCAGTCTCCTCCGCGGGCTTGGCCGCCCTCCCCTCCATCCCCTTCTGCACCCGATCGATCCCTGCCCCGATCGATGGGCGCTTCCCCGCGGGCGAGGGGCGGTGCTGCCCGGCCGGGCGGGAGAAATGGCTTTTCGCAGAGCCTGGAGCGGGATCCAGCATCGATCTCTGGTGCCTCGTCAGAGATCAATTAGGCCAGTCATTAGCCGTGCAGCGTGAGCCTGAGCCGGGAGGGGAGCCGGGAGTGCCAGGCTGGCAGAGGGTGGCCACCCCGTGCCACGCGCAGGTCACATCCCAGACTGCAAATC
>NW_008666954.1:1273-2538 GCF_000695815.1 Acanthisitta chloris | reverse complement strand
TACGGAGGAGCGGGATGGTGGCCAGGTCATTGTCCTGCTGGGAGGCCAAGTGGTGTGGCAGAGGCCACCCAGGCAGAGATGGAGGGGCCAGACAGGACCCCTGGGATCGGAGAGTGTGGACAGCCTTGGATGGGAGATAGCCGTGGGCACCCCAGTGTGCGGGAGCACGGGGCAGCAGGAGGAGTGATGCCCTGGGGGATGTGTAAGGGAGCTGGATTGAGCCTCTTGGGCTTGAGTTTTTAAGACTGTGAAGGACTTGCAGGTCCTTGTCATCTGTGCACTGTTGTGAGTAACCTCTGCATCTCCCTGACGTGGCATGTTCCCAACCTGACATCTTCCTGAACTGCCTGGAATCTCCCTCAGCCCCAGTGTTCCCCAGCCCTGGCATCCCCCAGCCATGCCCCAGCCTCCTCCCCTGGCTTGTGAGTTTGTGCCCTTCCAGATGCGCTCACAGGTAGCAGAGAGTGGCAGGAGCAGCACAGCATCATGACACAGCGTTTGACAGCCACCCTCTGTGCCACTGCCCCGTCGTCCTCCCCCTTCCCTTGGCCAAAATGCAGCTGGAGAGTGGAGCTGAGCAGCGCAAGCCCTTGGGTTTAGGGAGGATGACCTGGAGCAGGTACTGCCTGCAGCAGCCACCTCTGTCCATGAGCTGCAGCTTCTAAGAAACAGAAAACCAGGAGAGTTTCAGAGAGAAAAAAAAGGAAAAGTTCCCCGATTACATCTGGTGAAGTGACAAATCTGCCAGGCAGGTGATTATTCCGGGTACGGACGTGCCGAACACAGATGCCGATAGGATTAAAGGGGAAGGGGGGGAACTTGCCCTGTTAAACCAACACCTGATAAAAGAATAAACCAGCCCCAGGAATAAATTCCCGGCGCTGCCAAGGTCGTGTGCCACTGGGCCTACTGCCACCCCACACGGGGAGGGGATGGTGTCCGAGCTGTGGGGTGACCGCGAGCCCCCCGGGCACCCCAGCATGCCGCAGCCCCCGCTCCCCGGAGCGCCCGTACCCGGCATGCCCTCGGCTGCCTGGTTGCTTTCCAGGCACGTCCCGGGCATCCCCTTGGGATGGCGCAGAAAATTAACAGCAGTTCAGATCTGAGGAACTTTATGACACGTGTATGATAGGACTGAACCAGGGCGTAATTGAATGACGGATGAGCTTCCAAGAGCCACATTTCCAGGGAGTAATGAAAAATAGAAGTGCTATTGACTAAAGGAGCTTTCGGCGGGCGGGCGGCCAGGCGCGGGATGAGCCGGC
>NW_008666954.1:0-1263 GCF_000695815.1 Acanthisitta chloris | reverse complement strand
TCAATACGGCGAGTAATAGCTCAGTTATTATAACTCTGGAAATGTCATTCAGGCCTAACCAGAGAACACTGGCTATTAACTAGCCTTAAACAGAACGCGCCGCGCAGGAGCCCGAGCCGGCAGCGCCCGGGAATTATTTCACTTCTTTTCATGGCTCTGTTGCCTTTCCCGTCGTGGGGGGCTGTCACGAGTGCCTGGAGCCCTGGGGGTCCCTGTGCCTGCCCGTGCTGTGGTGCTGAGCCAGGCTGGGCTCCCTGGGATCTGCTTTGGGGCAGGAGCCTCAGTGCACCCCCGGTTTGTCCCTGTCCCTTGTAGGAGATGCTGGTGTTGCTCTTGTCACCTGCGACCATGAGCTCAGGGCTGAAGCCTTTGTGCACATCCCTCCCTGCATCTCTTCCTGTGCACGTCCCTCCCTGTATGACTTCCTGCATCCCTCTCCATGCACATCTCTTCGCATATTCCTCCCTCCCTTCCTCCCTGTGCACTTCCCACATCTCTACCCATGCACAACCCTTCCTGCATCCCTCCCCGCATCCCTCCTCACATCCCTCCCCACATCCCTCCAGCTCCTCTGCTGAGACAGCCAGCTGGCAGCGATGGGATCAGTGCTGGCACAGGCCAGCTCAGGGCCTGGTGCCCTGTGGACCCCCGAGGTGTAATGAAAGCCTGGGGGAGAGTATCGTGTGATCCGAAATGGATTTTCTCCATTAGCTCAGCCCCATCAGCCAGTTATCTGCTCCTGGAGCGCTCCAGGGCTGCCGCCACCGGCACTTAGAGTGCTCCCAGCACCTGCTGCCGCAGCGCAGCACCCACCTGCCAGCGCGGCCGGAGCGGGACCCATCCTGCCTTCCCAGCACCCTCCTTCCTGCTTACAGCACTGTCTGGCTTTGGGGCAGCATGTCTGTGGGAAGGGTGGTGGGATGCTGGGGAGCTCCACAGCCCAACCTTAGCCCTGGGTACCCCAGTGTCCCACCCTGCCATGGGGAGGTGATGGGGAGGGGGCACGGCAGAGTGAGGGAGGGGCTGGATCATTCCTGCACGCAGCAGCTCCTGCTTGGCAAGTCGGAGTTCATCATTAGCCAGAAAATAATTAATTGTTGGGCAGACAAAAGGCATCGCACGGCCCCCCCCGGGGACCCTGTCAAAGGGAGCTGTCAGGGGCAGACGTGATAAATTACGGCTCTGCTGGCTCCACAGCTCAGCACTGCCGGGACGAGGGGGACAGGCCCGCGGTGTCCTTTAGCTGGGGGTCACTGTGGGTCC
>NW_008666953.1:0-937 GCF_000695815.1 Acanthisitta chloris | reverse complement strand
TGGGAGCCACTGGGAGCCACTGGGAGCTGCAGCACCTGCTGACACAGCCACTGGGAGCCACTGGGGGCCACTGGGACCCACAGCACCTGCTGACACAGCCACTGGGATCCACAGGGATCCCCAAGGATCCATGGGGGAGTGATGGGGCTGGGGGATGGAGGGGGATGCACTGGGAGCCACTGGGATCCACTGGGGGCCACTGGGATCCACTGGGATCCATGGAGATGAGGGATCAGGGGGATTGAGGAAGGATTAGAGGGATGTGGGATTAGGGGGATTGAGGAGGGAATGGAGGGAAGAGGGATCAGGGGATTGGAGGGATGAGGGATCAGAGGGATCTGAGGAGGGAATGGAGGGATCAGGGGGAGAGGAGAGGGATCAGGGGGACTGGAGGGAGGAGGGATCAGAGGGATTGAGGAGGGATTGGAAGGATGAGGGATCAGAGGGATTGGGAGGGATTGGAGGGATGAGGGTTCAGAGGGACTGAGGAAGGATTGGAGGGATGAGGGATCAGAGGGATCTGAGGAGGGAATGGAGGGATCAGGGGGAGAGGAGAGGGATCAGGGGGACTGGAGGGAGGAGGGATCAGAGGGATTGAGGAGGGATTGGAAGGATGAGGGATCAGAGGGATTGGGAGGGATTGGAGGGCTCAGGAAGGTTGAGGAAGGATTGGAGGGCTGAGAGATGAGGAGGGATTGGAAAGATGAGGGATCAGAGGGATTGAGGAGACATTGGAGGGATGAGGGATCAGAGGGACTGAGGAAGGATTGGAGGGATGAGGGATCAGAGGGACTGAGGAAGGATTGGAAGGATGAGGGATCAGAGGGATTGGGAGGGATTGGAAGTATCCCAGGGACTGAGGAGACATTGGATACCTTGGGGGTGGGGAAAGAAGTCCTAGGGAGAGGACAGGGATCTCAGAGGGATCTCAGAGGGC
>NW_008666952.1:6314-16213 GCF_000695815.1 Acanthisitta chloris | reverse complement strand
TTTGGCTTCCTATCTCTGTCTATCAGAGCTAGAGTCCAGCTGTCCCGAGGACAATCTGTCCTACTATTTAAAACTGAGGCAAAGAAGGTGTTAAGTATCTCAGCCTTTTCCTCATCTTGGGTCACTCTGTTCCCTCCCATGTCCAACAAGGAATGAAAGATTTCCTTGCTCTTCCTTTTGCTATTAATGTATTTATAGAAGCACTTTTTGTTACCCCTGACAGAAGTGGCCAGATTTAGTTCAAATTGTGCCTTTATCTCTCTAAACACGACCTAACTATATTCCTGAACTCTTCTTGAGTAGCCTGATCTTTTTTTCCAGAGTTGGTAAACTCTCTCTTTTTTTTTTTTTTTTATAAGTTCCTAAAAAACACCCAAATCTTAGCAAGGTACATGAAAGAACTTGTAAAACTCTAAGTCACACTGATAAATAGTCCTCAGAATTTCTGTATCTGAATCCAATGCTCTGGTGGATACCACACAGGGTTGCTTCTCAGTACGTAATTAGCCTCAATGTCTCTCTGCTGTTTTTATAATGAAGTTGTTGCATAGAGAAAACTCAGAATACATCTATTTGAGTCTAAAGTACTCTTGAGGAACAAGGCTGAATAAAAAAAAAGTGAATCAGGACAGCAGATCAAGAAAAGCAGCAAAGTTAGGATGTTCTTAAAATACTAAAACCTTCAGTGGAACAGGAGTAATACCTTAGTACTTGTCTCTCTAGAGCCTGGCAACAGGTTGAGCATGTAGTTAAAGAGGTTGGGAGAAGATGTGCCATGAACTAAAAAGTTACTGATAGCAATGTTTGCTCTTCTCAACCTACAGTAAATTTATTGCCCTCAAGTCACTCCTTTTTTTTCATTGAATTGATTTGTGGTGCAAATCAAGAAAGGCATTTTGGCCCCTCCAATCCAATGAAGCATCAAATAGCTGTTATCTCACTTTCCAGCCTGAGTCTCAGTCCCAGCCAAGAAAAATGAGGCAGTAGAAAGATAAAACAATTTGATGCTAGTCGATGTATCATAGTTCTCTGCTCTGTTTCTGTGCTGCTATTTCCTCAAGTTTAAATGACATCTGGGTCTTGGTGTGCTAGTTGTTTAATGTAAACAGGTGTTGTACTCTGCTGACACCTCACACACCTCCCACAAGTGGGACACATTTGCTTTATATTCTCTCAGCCTTACTGCTCAAAAGATGGTTTTTCTAAGCTCACTAAATTCAATAAAACTCATACAAGCCATGTAAACAGTAGCTATACCATTTCCTATCCTTTTAACACAGGATCTAAGACTCTCAACAATTAATCTTCTTATGCTCACCAAAGAAAACACTTGGGAAAGCTCAAGCCTCATCATAGTATTGAATCCTCTCTCAAAACATATGTCAAATATTTTCCTCAGTCACCTTCTTAATGCAAGTCAGACAAGCTTCTGCACATGATCCATGTTGCTTGGGAATACTTGAAGTTGACAGATAACAACCTTCCCGGAGCAGGGCTGATGTCTTGATCCTCACATGTCTGTGGCATTATGTTGATTGATACCAGCTGACGAACTGACACTGGATAAATTTAAGCTTCTTCAATTCCTTCTCTTTGTTCCTTTGTATAGACTATGTAATATAACCTAATGTAAGGGAACTGGCAGGATGCCTAGTAGCAGGAATTAAAACCAGCAAGTCTCAGCTTTCCTGCTAACCTTTTTAACTCTCGCCTGCTTAAGAAAGGATCTTGCACTTCCTAACCATCTTGAACGGTTGTGGTGGTGATGTTAGGTTGTTCTTCAGTGTTATTAGCACTGAACTTGGACAAAGTGAAGGATTAAAGAGGAAAAGGAAAGTATCTTGAAGTATAAAATAATATGAGGCAACAGAAACAGGGGAGAATATTATATCTATTTTGTTCTAGAGCTTTGAGCTACCTAATGCTGTCTGGAATCAAGCTGTAAGAAGTCTTCTAGGTTTTTTTTTTTTTGTTAGAGCCTCTAATATAGAAGCTTGTGAACCCTGCACTGCAACCTCACAGGAGATTCATATAGCCCTTCTTTGATGGAAATAGCTAGGAATGTCTACTTTTCCTCTAGGAAAAACAATAATAAAAAAAGGTGTTCATGGAAGTATAAAAGCTCTTAAAAGACTTCAGAAGGCTTTCTGATTATGTTGAGCGATAACAGGCTAGCACTTTGATGTCGATGAGATTCCCCTGCATCCCATGCCAGTTCACAGTGCTGCCAGATGAAGAGATCATCAGACTGCAGGCTTCAGTGATGGATGTTTTGAGCTTCTCTTCATTGATGTGATGATAGGATTCATACCTGTACTGATAGGCATTGATAGATATCTATCTTAAGAAATTTTTTTATGCTGTTAGAGCTGCAAGCAAAGGAATAGGTGCTGACCTGAGGTCTACATAACTGAACAGTGCTACAGGACATGACATGAAAAATTGCTGGCTGTGATGATAAGAGACAGAAGCTGACAAAAGTTATCAAAAGCACTGTGAGATGGCTAGATTTTGCAGATAGTTAAGGGGAATTGTGTAACTGGTTGCCAAACTCCTTCCAGGGAGTGAAAGCTTACAGGACAGCAGTGCCACATCATGTCAGTTGGACTATATAAGGCCAAGGTGAACTATGTAATGGTAACAGAAATATCAAGTTTTGGTATGGAGATAGCTGAACTGTGAACAAAAGGGAAAAAGTAATTAAGAACAGAGTGTTTATTTAGAAGGGAACTGAGAGGTTGAAGACAGGTATGACAAGGCAAAAAATAAGAGCAAGACACAGGGAAAGAAGTAACAGTGTATGGAAATATTGCAGTTGGTGCTGTCTGGATATTCCTCTGCTTCATTACAGCAGACTAAATGAGAACAGCAAACTGAAGTCATTGTGCCGAACCCAGAACAGAGGTACCACCTCACTGGCTTCCAGAATAGTGAGAATGAGGCTGAATGCTTCCCTGGAGAACTACTGGAGGAACCAGCCAAGCATCCTGGTGTGCCTGTGCATGTGTCTGTGCAGGGACCACCTGCACCATTGACTGCACTGCAGCATCCTTTCTAAGTGGGTGAATAATGAAGTGACACGACTAAGAAAATGAAAGATTTTGAGGGGAGCAGTAAGGAACAGAGATTAATGATTGAAAGGAAAAAGGTGAGGATATTGAAGAGGTTTAAGGATTAAAAAATTGTAAAGATTCTACAAATACATGTATGCACACAGTTTCAATATCAATTTACCAAATTCCAGAGAAGAGAGTATGGTATGTCCTGCTTTCTGGAATTTACACCTCTTGAAGTGTCTTTGTTTCAGTGGCTGCATGATTTGATTCCCTTGATGATATTGTCTCCTAGCAGCTTGCTTTTAGCACTGGCTGCTAAGAACATTCATGGTTGTTAACTGTTATAGGCGTAAATAAAATTGCTACTCTACGTTTCACTTACTGTCCTTCAGATATTTTTAACTGAAAAATTTACATACAGCCCATTTACTTTTCTTTCCTCTTTTTAAGATTTCAAGAACTTGACCATACCTACTTGTGTGGCATTATAGCATCAGAAGGCAATAGATGATTTCAGACTGATTTGGCTGATGAAACAATGGCCCTTTGAACTGGAAATTTCACACTGTGCTCTGAATAAAGCCAAATGGATGCAGTGAGTGAATTGTTCAGCACTTTTTCTGGAAGATGTCCCTTCTGTTAATTGGAGTATTGTGTTTATATTTCCATCTGTCCTTGAATGAAAACCTAATTCAGTGTTAATTATATGCAGAGAGGCCCAAGAGAAGAGTAACTGTGTATAATAGCAGCTCTCAGCCTTTCAAGGGGCAAGAGTGAGTTTGGGAGACAATCTTTAGCAAATAACAAGAAAAATCAATTATAGTAATTATTCTAATCTAGTTCAAGACAGCCAGGAAAACAAAGCCTATTAAAAACCCCACAGTATTCTATCAGTTTTACCAATAAGATACCTCTTCTCAGGGGGTACGGGTGGTGCAGGAACCAACCCCAAACAAAACAAAAAACCCCAAACCATTTCTACAGTAAGCAGAGATTTTGCAAAGCCTCACCATCTCTTATGGGTTCTAGCTAGGTAATACAGTAGAACCCATGATGCAGATGTCAGCCTTCTGTTGAAAATACTCACCTGAATTTTTGCATTCACTTGTCAGAAACTTGCAGCACCTCAGTTTCTCTGAAGTCTACATCTCTCTGTCAAATGTGACTGATATTCACCAATGAGTTTGAAACTTTTGGAGAAAGGTAGAAGAAGGGGTGGAAACTGGGACCAAATAATCAAAAAGTCTCATTTACTTTGTAAAGTAAGTTTCATGATGCTTTTCCTAATTGCCATAATAATTGGTAGTAAGATACTTGACCATGGATGCACATGTACTGCTAAATAGAACTTCAGGACATTGCTGCAAAATATTCTAGTATGCATATGCCAGTTATTTTGCTTTTGGTGCCCTAGTCCATCTATCTAAATGCTGGGGAGTAACAGGTCTGCTTTCATTTCTATCAGTCTTTAAGGGATCATGGGAAAAATCAGTGAAGCTGGAGCTTTGTCACTTATTGGTTCTGGAAATAACTTATTTGTACAGAAGAGAAATTACACGAGCATGTCCTGATCTCATTTCACCTTTACATGGGCAGCCTTCTCTCTTTTCAGAGCCTACTTCTCAGGATGTGCATGCTGTGAATTACACTATTCTGAGAACTGGAATGAATAAAATACTTCTCAACATGTCCGTACCTGGTATCAGAGATTATAGCATAAAGAGAAAAGATAAAATTGCAAAGGATTTCTGGTCTTAGAAATTTTGTTTGGGCCTCAGAAACAGAAGCTCTTTGCACACGACTTAATAAGAAGGCATTTATTTCACTGTCAAACTACATTCCGTAGAGAAGTTTTATTTTAGGAACAGCCTTTACATAATATTAAGCAGCAAGTAGTTGCATGAAGTTACTTTTTCTCTTAGACAGAAATGTTAGCAAAAAATCATGCAAGATTCTGCTTCAGAAGGTCGGTATATATTCATTACATGCACTCCCTTCCTCCTCAGAGCCAGTGAGCTCCTGGCAGCATGAGCTCTGAGGCTGCATGATAAAGATTCCTCCCCTCTTCATCTGTGAGTCTCTTGTTCAGCAGAACTCTCAGTGGACTTTCAATGAAATCAATCATTTTTATGCCTATGCTTCCTGTCAGAAGCACCTCATAGCAGTTTTTTTCAGTAAGCATACAGAGGTGGAAAAAGCAGCTCCTCTTCATAATTTTGCTGGCTTCATTCACTGCTCCCAAAGTCTTCCTTCTTTTTCTAAGAATACTGTTGAGCTCCCAAATACGGACATAAGTGGGGTCAGCTTTCTCCACCAGGGATTGAATAGCCTACCCTGTGCGCAATGGGCTTTACTATCCAGCACCATTTAACCCATGTAGTTAAAACAGCTTGGCAAAATGACTGGTAGGCATAATACCAGCTGTAAACATACAGACATGAAGGCAGAAAGCAGAGCAAGATATTACTAAACAAACAATGTTTTACATGATAATATTTAGGGGTATGCAGCAAAAAGCATATACCTTGGGCCTGCTCCACTCATTCTGTCAGAGGCTGGAATAATTTTTGCAAATTGCTGCTGGGGACATGGTATGGGGGGATTTGCAGTTCACAAGTGTGTTCATTTGCTCATGGGACAGGTCAAGTGGCTCAACCTATCTACAGTAACTATTTTACTGTTTTGGGGATTTTCAGTTTGGTTCATTTTGCACCGAAGGAGACCATCTCACAAGAGACTGAAATCAGCAGAAGTCATCTTTATATTTTCTCCTCATAAACAATTTTATTTGAAGAAAACCATTGCTAGCCTGACAGCTGTATCTGCATTATTGCTAATCCTGTGCCTGTCAGACCTAACCCAGCCATGATGCTGAAGGAAAAATCTCAAATGTAATGATTTTCAGCAAAGATTTTTTTTTCTTCAGACAGTGAAATATGGATGCTTTTTTTCCAGCAAGACAATTATTTTATAAAGAAATTACTATCACAAGTCATTATAGGTGAAAAGAGAAGGCATGGGATATTCCCTGCTGTAATGAATTTGCAATCTGAGACCCTGACCCAGTGCTCATTAAAACCTAAAGCAAAACCTACACTTCTCTAAAGGAGGCAGGACTGGCTCACAAGCAGAGGAGCAAATAACATTTTTCTTGAACAATCTCTTTAACTAGAAAAAACTTTGCTTGAGGGTGACCAAATCTGTACAGAATTTGATGAATCATTTTTATCAAGGTAAGAATACGGAAAAATCATTTTTTAAAAGTCCCAAAATTAAGGAATCCTCCGTTGCCCCCTACCTCTTCTTTTTCCCCTTGAAACAGTCCACCTTAATTTAAGAGCAGGATAGTGATCTCCTTGTTTTAAATTTCTCAGTTTGTGATCTTATTTGAATTCAGCTATCTAGACAGTTATATTTATATCAAGGTTTTAATGTTCATGAGGAAGACAAGCATTCCATGTTACCCTGATGCCCAGTCAATTTTAGCTTTTCTTTTTCTCCTTGGTTCTAAATAAAAATTACTTATTTTCCTGTATCTAGTCAAAAAACCAAAGAGAAAACACTAAAAGCTTTAGATGAGATGACATTAGGAGTTACTTTCCTGACATGGATAACTGCTTTATCGACTACAATAAACAAATCTAGAACAAACAAACAAGAAAATATACTTGCAAAGAACTGGTTATATCTGGAAGGAACAAATCCCAAAGCATGAATGCATAGGATATGATTTAGTAAAACCCGAAATTCATATTTGACTGCTAGTACTGCACCACAGTAGCACAACTGTGAAAACTTCACAAAACCAGAAAGAATTAGCAGAAATTTTAATCTCTTTTTAATGAAAAATAAATGCCAGAAAATCTTCAGGTTTTATGTTTATGCTCAGATATTGAAAGTAAGGGGGCAGATTAATGAACAGTGAAGATTATTAAAGATAATGAGCATGGAAAGTCTGTTCTGCCAGCTCTTAGTTCACACATGATTTTTTGATCCCTTTTACTTAGTGGATACATGTGCACACAATTCAAATCAATCTCACTGTGAGAATTATTTTAAAAATACTACGTGAAATTGAACTTGAAAAGAGAAATAATGTAGTTCATGAAAGAACTCATCTGTGTAACAGTCTTGTTATTATACAAACCATTCATTATTATATTTTTAATTTACAGTACCATTTTGGGATAATCAGAAAACTGAGTATTGCATACCACATTGCCATATGTACACTTTAAGATAATTAAATATTCAATATCGGACATTCCCACAAAGAAGAGTAGCTGTGAGCCTTATTCTGTTTTGAAACTCAACTTGATTGCATTTTCACTACTTTTTCTAACCACTTTTCCCCTCTCCTCTCCTGGTCCATCTTCAACCCAGCTCAATTTTGGATGTGTGTTGCAATTTATATTTGCTGTTATTTGAATCCAGTCTATGAAAAAGATGCAAAGACACTGGGAGTATGTGCCAGACCTATTTATGCAGTTTCAGAGACCAGAGAACTGACTGGTGGCAGCTCTCAGTATTCTGCTAAAAGATGTCATCTTAGTATGTTTGTCTAAGGATTTTAAATGTAAAAAAAGAGGTTGTTTAAATCAAAACACTGTCTGTACAAGAAAAAAATGTCATGATAAATAAATAAAATAAAAACTGCAGCAAGGTTCATCTACCATGAACCTCTGATTTAGGAGGTTGTACATCACAGTAAACTATACTTACAAAGTACTGCAGTTCTGCTGATGTGAGCGTAGTCACTGATCTGCATCAGATGGAGAGCTGAACCGGATATGTAACACTTCACTGTCTAATGCAGCCAAGAACCCGCAACCTCTCACTCACTCCCCCACCAACGGGATGGGAGAGCCAATTAGAAGGGTAAAAGCTACAAAAACTCATGGGTTGAGATAAAGACAGTTTAATAGAGAAAGCAAAAGCTGCACACACAAGCATAGCAAAACAAGGAATTAATTCACTGCTTCCCAAAGACAGGAGGTGTTTAGCCATCTCCAGGAGAACAGGGCCCCATCACACGTAACGGTTCCTTGGGAAGACAGATGCCATCACTCCAGATGTCCCCCCTTCCTCCTTCTTCCTCCCACCTTATATACTGAGCATGATGTCATATGGTATGGAATATCCCTTTGGTCAGTTTGGGTCACCTGTCCCAGCTGTGTCTCCTCCCAATCTCCCATGCATCCCCAACTTCCTTGCCAGCGTGGCAGTACGGAAAGCAGCAAAGGCCTTGACTCAATGTAAGCTCTGCTCAGCAATAACAAAAACATCTCTGCATTATCAACTCTGTGTTCTGCACAAAATCCAAACATAGCCCCATACTAGCCTCTGTGAAGAAAGTTAACTCTACTCCAGCTCAAACCAGCACAACGAAAGAGTTTTCCTTTCATTCAATGCTTTTAGATTTCAGCCTTCTCTTCAAACTATCCTGGGACATTAATTCAGCAAGAGACAATTCAATTCCCCTAGATCTGCCAACTCATTTATGGTTTTAAAATTACTGCCCAGAGATACGTGGGAGCGTAAGCAAAGAAAACCATGGGTTTTATTGAATATGAACACCTTCCGGCTGTGCGTTGCCCTTGCCACAGCTGCCTCTGCAGGTCTCTGCTATGATGGGACAACTGTGTGGGTTCCTGCTTCTTCAGTCAGCCCCTTTTTGCCTGAAGCAGGCAGATCGAGCCATGACACAAAAAGAGATGCAAAGCACAAAATAAGTAAGAATAAATAATAAAAAGAAAACTGTGCTCTGCCAAGCTGTTTACATGGGAAACACCCCCTCTAGAAGTCAAAATCCACATCTGCTGTGTCACCACCAGTGAGTCAGTCTGGGAGGCAGATGTTGCCTGGGCTGAATATGTCTGGCAGTGCCTGGTATCTAAATGAAAATGGGATGTGTTTATCTGTCCTCCTCGCCTGCTCACAGTTCAGAGGGTGTGGAGGAGATTCTAGAGAGTTTGAAGTGGTGATTAGTAGCTTTCATGACACCTCCATCCAACTGAACTACCAGGAAGTTTGAGCTGTGAAGGCATCCCAGAAGATTCTGTAAATTTAGTGCTGTCCTGACTTGCAAGTAAGAATCTGTCATGTTTACCAAAAAGTGTGTCTTCTCTCACACCACAAGCATCATATTTTGCTTTTTCTCTGTCTGCTGGTTTCCATTGTGGTCGAGTCGATATTCTTCACTGTGGCTAGTATGGGGCTATGTTTTAGATTTGTGCTCAACACAGGGTTGATAATATGGAGATGTTTCTGTTATTGCTGAGCAGATGTTACACAAAGCCAAGGCCATTTCTGCTTTTCTTACTGTCATGCTGGCAAAGAAATTGGGGGTACATGGGAGCTTGGGAGGACACACAGCCAGGACAGGTGACTCAAACTGACCAAAGGGATATTCCATACCATATGACATCATGCTCAGTATGTAAAGTGGGAGGAAGAAGGAGGAAGGAGGGACATCTGGACCAATGGCGTTTGTCTTCCCAAGTAACTGTTACATGGGATGGGGCTCTGCTGCCCTGGAGATGGCTGAATACCTGTCCGCCCAAGGGAAGCACTGACTAAATTCCTTGTTTTGCTATGCTTGTGTGTGCAGCTTTTGCTTTCTCTATTAAACTGTCTTTATCTCAACCCACATGTTTTCTGGCTTCTACCCTTCTAATTGTCTCCCTGCTTCTGCTGGTGCGGGATTGAGTTGGGCTGCATGGGACTTGATTGCTGAATGGGGCTAAACCATGATGCTGTCCCAGCCTTTAATTTCTTTACTACATTACTGAATTTCCAGTTATGTTATCCAAAAACTTTTATTTTATTAGGAATATAATATTT
>NW_008666952.1:0-6284 GCF_000695815.1 Acanthisitta chloris | reverse complement strand
AATTGTGAGTTGCTTGAAAAAGATTGCAAATCTTCCCTACCTAAACCTTGTGCTTTACTCTCACACTGTACTGTCTTCATGAAAGCCGTGGTTATGTAGACTGATGTGCCAATGTTCTGCTGGTTCCAAATCTCCTGTCTGAACTGTGCCTCCTCTGGGGTCTGCAAACCCTCCCCTGGCCACATAATGCAAAATGATAAACAGGAGAGCCTGTCCCACAGTGAATAGCATAATCAAACAAAGATGCATATCTCATCAGACACTGTGACACAATAGCCATAGGGATCTCAGTATTGAGTTGACGTGACACAAAAGACTTAGTATCAGTTTAAAAAAATCAAAGTGTTCTGCCCTTTCTGTAGCCTGTGTTTTGTTTCCTTAAAAGGATTTGAAATGAACACTCACTTTTTGCATCACATTTCAGGATCATAACAAATGATGAAATATTGGTAAAAATATAAAAGAACTGAATAAACCTAACCATTTCCTTTTAACAGTGTCTGCCTTTTTTAGTTGTTTATATAGAGCTAAGGACCAAAATTGAGTACAAGTGTAAAAGAAATAAAAAATTACACGCAAATTGTTGACAAACACACAGACACGCAGGTCCTGGAGGCCGTGGGGTTTGGCAGCTCCTGTAGCATTCACAGCAGCCGAGATTTAAACTCCTGTAGAAATTTCTCTGGAGAGATCTCACCTGGTTCTGGAATGCAGACAGTATTAACAGCAGCCAAAAATGAAACACTGCTTAAGATTCTAGGATTAAAAGAGCAGATGATGGTTATTAGTGGAAAAGATTGTCACCTTGATGACAAATACAAAACAACATTTACATCTTGAAAAGAAAAGAAAAATTACATTTAGTAGTGTGTTTTGGTCCCCACAAGAATTCCACTGCTACTTTAACTAGATAATGTAGAGTTTCCATGCAGTCTTTTGAGCCACAAAATGCCTCATTTAAAGAGAAAAATAACAATAACTCCAACTTCCTATATGCTTTTACTTTCCCGAGTGTCTCTATTTAAATGCGTATTTTGACTACACCACTGCCAGAGAGTACCAATATAACATTCTCTATAGAGAAAATTGTGGAAGAAAATTGTAACCTTTTGAATCTGTATGAGGTAGAAGGAGAGAGGAGGGGACTCTTCTACCTTTTTAAAGGAAATTACATTCTCTAGCTGCCTAAATGAAAGAACTTTGCAGAAATGAAAATATGCTCTGGATCGGATTCTGATGGTGGCATCAAAATGAGTGAAAATCAAACATGCACTGAAAAACTATATCCTGATATTAAGTAGTAGATATCTCAGCATTCACTGTAAGTTTGCATCTGTAAAACATTGTAAAAACTGTAAAAGGATTACAATAATTACACAGAGTGCATTAGTTACTTCCTCAGCTTAGAAAGCTAATTCAGTGAGTGCATATAATTACCTCACATGCCTCCTCAATAACACTGTTATTTGTAATTTACTAGGGACATTACTAGTCCACAAGATGAAAAAGCATTAATCGTCCCTGAACCTCCAAACCTTACAAGACAGGTATGAGGCAATGGATGACAGTTTGCAAAGAAACTGCATAAGAATGCCAAATAAAAATAAAAAAATAATGGCATGGCAAAGTATGTTGAAATGGTCATCAGTGGTTTCCTTTTTTTTTAACAAGTCCACGATTGTCATGGTTCTGGTAAATAAACTGAGGATGTCCTCAAGAAAGCAACAAAGTGGTTTTGCATATTCTTATAAGCAATTTTAGCTTGGTACACAAGCATTGTTCAAATTTCTATATGATGAAAGATTCTACATAACGCTACATGGGATCAAACATCTTTCTTATGTATGGCTTTTCTACCGAAGATCCTGTTCTCCAGTATTGAATATTTATACCCTTACTCCCTAATCTGACTGTTGGTAGAGACCCTATGGAGGATCTTGCCAATCTGAGGGATAAAGAAATTAGTGTAAGACAAACAGTGTATGCTTTCTGACTGCAAAATATGACCTCTGTGACTAAAACTCAATGTAAGTAATGGTGGGAAGGCAATTATTTACAGCTGAAGTGTGAATGAAGTACTCAGAAGACTTCAAAGTTGGTGCTTCCCTGGGCTCTGTGTTATAAAAGCACTCAGTACACAGAAGGAGATTCAGAAAAGGCAAGGACAAATCCCAGGCAGAGGAAATGCCCTAAGAGCTTTATCAGTTTCCACAAATTATAAGCATGCTCACTGTTACAAGCTAAAGTGATTAAGTATTCCAACGGTGAAGCTCTTCAGATCTTCATAAGAGGTAATGGAGCTTAAACAGCAAGGACAAAAATCCAGCAGTGTGACCCAGAAAGTGGGACAAAAGCAGCTTACAGAGAACCCTGATCTGAAATGCAAATGTTTGAAGTTACTCTTTGTGCCATGAGTTAGTCACAGGTGGCCTAGTCACTGTGAGAAGAGAGCAGAGGCAACACACCCAGTGTGCTGGACCTTTCAGCATCCCGTTTGTGATGTGTAGCCTGGTTTAACCACTGTCTCCTCACTGTGGCACAGGGTTGTTTACCACACATGTTGCACTATACTGATCCAATATGCAGAGACATTTCAAGTACCTTAACTTAGGGCCTTGCATGTCCATTTGTAAAGCATGTTGCAAAGCTGCAGTAGAGGCACAGGTACTGCTTGGGGTGAGTCCTTCCAAGTGGCATCTTTTGACATTACAGTCATGCTCCTGACATTTTGTTCAGATTCGTCTCCAGCCTTCTCACAGAAGCCACCCCCTCCTTGTAAGTCTTGGTGGTGCAAACACATTGCACCTTCTTCTTCTTTTTTTTTTTTTTTAAATCTGGAGGATGCATTGTCACGAGGATTTTTCCTCTACTTCTGCTTTTTCATCCTGTCTCTTTTTCATTTGTCAGATTCTTATCTCCTTTCCTGTCACATAACTAATTTCATTTTCTTCAAAATGGCATCCCAAAGTATTCATTCATCCAGGCTGCAAGTGCCAGTTTTTCAGATCACTAGTGACTTCATGAACTGCAAACAATGTGAAGTGTCTCAGCACTGTTCACATAACTCATTTTTGCCAGAAAAAAATCAGCCTCTGTCCAGTTGTGATGCAGATCACCACTTTGTATATTCATTTATTGATATGTTAGAAAGGTCAGTCTTGAAGGAAAGCTACAGAAATAAGGAAAATTGAAAAAGAGTAGAGAGAACAAAATCAATATTTCTGCTTCATTATCAACACATTAGAGTGACTTCAGCAGTCGTTTCAACAAAACCTGCACACAAGGAAGAAAATACTAAAAGTGACAGATACAAGCTGACTATATATTGGTAGGTTTTGCTCAGTCTGTGAGTGTGTGATGCATCTGCCTGCATCGGAAACCTACTTATGGCAGAAAATCTCTGTCACCCTTTTAGGTAAAGCCTCTCTAAATATCTGGAAATTAAATTTATGTAAATCCAGCTGCTTTGACTATGAGTTTTAGTTACCCCTATAATTAGTTAAGCTTATTAAGAAACACCTAGAAACAGCAGAACTGAATTTTAGTGCCAAACTAGACAAATTACAGTGATCTAACCAAAACTAGAGCATGAACAACTGTGACAAGAAAGCAAGCTTTTTCTAGTACTACCATTTTTAATAACCTAAAATAATTATGAGGGAAAAAGGAATAAAAATTGAATTCATTAATGACATTATATTTAATTTCAGTAAATCAGGAAGTAGCTTTAGTTTAGCTTTGCAGAAACTAAGGAAGAACTATGTCTAGAAATCCAACCCTGATTGTGTTAACTACGCAAGGTTTTCCTTGTTAGTTTTTTTTTTTTCAGGTTGTTGTTGGGGTTTTGCTGGTTTTTTTGTTTGGTTTGGTTGGTTGTTTTAATCTGTCTTGCTTTCAACATTCATGCAGTTCAAATTGCCTGCACAGATATTCTAAAGGAACTTATGTCCATGTGAATGTCATCACCAATCCATTAATATTCAATACCTAGACATTCCTTTTCTTGCAGAATATTTTAATGCTGACAAATGCTGATATTTTGTATGGATTATTTTGCCTTTTAAACAAGAGTGGATCATTAGATCATCTAGCACATGCTCAGATAGCCAAATACTAGTTTTCATCTACTTATCCTTTCCTTCAACTTATAACTTGATAAATATTCTGAAATAAAGGAAAAGGTTAAACATAGAGACCATATTTTCTGAGTTCATATGGCTGTAAGATACAACTTAGTGAATTTTAAAAATAAAGTTGTTCATCTTTAATACTTGACCAGTAATTGTAATTGTACATTTTTCAATAGATTATAGAAAAATTCATAGATTTTTAAAATCAAGATAGTAGATCTTTCTCTAGTACTAGCTATATCAGCATGATTTAGTCTTCTAAACAGTTCAAAATATTGAGTTCCTTAACTTTATCAAAAGTTTCTTTCCTTCAGTCTTCAGTCTAATGTTTGGATTTGTAAGCACACTTTAAAAAAATTACTTATAACTGCAGGTGCTCTCCAAGAATAGATCTCAGCAATGCTATAAGGACATGTAATATCACCCTGTTAATTCCATGTCCTCTGTTTGGGTGTAGACAGTCAGAAAAACATTAGGGATGAATTTATTTGTAAAAGATGAAGGGATTTCATCTTCATGAAGAGCTGTGCAGTAACTCAGCAATTCCATCTCCTGTGGACAAAGCAGCAAGGAATTCTCTCAGGCAAAAATAATCTCCAAATTTGCTTTGGAAAATGTCTAGTTCCTCATAGCTTTCTGGAAGCATTATTAAAATTCCAGTTCATTAAAAAAAATGTTAATTGAATCTGAAGTGGATTAAGTCTTCTAGTGGCCTATCTTAAATGAGAAATAATGAGATTTTCTAAAATGAGCAGACGAAGCTGAGTCTGTTCTGTGGAACTGCAGGCTGAATAGTATATTCACCTCATCTACAAAGCATTGCATCATCAGGAGCACTGGCTGTATTTTCCCTAAGAGGGAAGCAGCAATGAAGGCTAGAAGTTAAAAGAAAAGAGAGGCAAAATTACTTTCTGCCTTTTACAGTATCCCTCTAATGCATTGAGAGTGTCTGTTTTCTCTAATGATTCAGTCCACGCAACAGAAAAAACAACAGCAGAAAAGGTGTGGTTTCTGTGGTACCAGTGAGACTTTTGTCATTAATTTCAATGACACTAGAATCTCACTTTGATGAGGGATCACTTTTACTTTTTTTCTTTTTTTTAGAAATGATTTGGACAATGGAGCTTTAGATTTCTTTCTAAAATGCTTTAGAATGCAATCATTGAAGGCACAGAAAGTTCCGCTGTCAGAAGTGTTTCACAAAATTTATTAATTTCATTTTGCTATTGCCAATAAGTGTCACATTACCACCCTAAATCAACCAGCAGATGTTACATAGAATTGCCTCTAAGAAAAACAGTCAATACCTTTCATCCCTAGGGACGATGTTGCTTTTAGGGAGACTCTGAATTCCAAGTACCTAAATAATGTGTCTTTGTTTAAAATTTAACCAGCTACCATTAATTTTGCAAAGCACTGTCTTAGTACAGCTTTACTGAGCTTGTTTTCGCTATTGGATTTTCTTTAGGACACAGCTAAGGAATTTTCCAAAAGGCATATGTAAAATGAAATTATTCTCAAAATTCTATCTATAATCCCATAACAAAAATTCTTCATTATAAAGAGCATGATAAATATAGTCTAAAATTTCCATATAAGATTTGGCCACTTCACTTTTAAATATACAAGTATGTATTAAAATCTTCTCTGTCCAAAATGATGATGAATTATGATTAATCCAGGTACTGGCATTACGGCACCTTAAAAAATGATAGGTGAATGGGATCTGAATGAGTGTGGAGATCTTGAGCTCCTCTGTCTGAATCTGCTACAAAAAATCTTTGCAAAAAGTTTCAGATAGTAATTTTTTTGAATTTCAATTTCACACATTAACCCTTTAATATACAGCTGTGCTTTAAAGTCTGTGTGTCCCAGCATCTGTGTGTATGCATGCACAGTGTGGAGGACCAGTCATAAACATGTTTTGTCTCAAACATTCTGGTTGTTATGACAAGAAAGATGAGATCAGAAGAGAGGGTGGGGCAGTGCTGTTCTGAGCCAACTTCCTACTTCACCTGGCATCCCCTTTTCAGTCTCCCACCCCCACTTCCTGGAGGGATAGCTCGAAGGGCTGCTCTGCACAAGTGAACAGGATGGCATGAAAAATGTAGTTAACATTAGAGGCTGCACCAGTTTAACTATAAAAGGGACTGG
>NW_008666951.1:4062-31495 GCF_000695815.1 Acanthisitta chloris | reverse complement strand
GGGAAGGAAACGGGGATGAAAGGTCCCAGGATGGGAGAAAGCCAGGAGACTCCTGGCCGTACTGCTGGAAACGTCTGGGAGACACTTCTCCCGGAGCCAAACCAGGCATGGGTGGAACGCAAGGAGCCGGTGTGGGATGTGGGGCACACTGGTACTCGCCGGCCGGTGCGAGAGGAAAAGGGGATTTCTGAGAGGGAGAAAAGCTACTTCCCTGGCACTGCTGTGTCCCACTGGGAACATCTCTGCCACCGGTGACCTGCACTGGTGGGCTGGCAAAGAGTGGCTGGGACACGTGTGCTGCCCTTATGGGGCTGGGGCACAGGACAACACCACAGAGAGGTGGGGACGGCCAGGCTGGGACACCCGGGATAAGGGACGGGATGGTGACAAGGTCCCGACTCTGGAGCAAATGCACAGACTGGGTGAGAGGGCGGCTGCAGGGCTGGGCTGCCGTCGCGGTCGGTCAATGAACCCTGCGAGCCAGATTGGGGATCACTCACTCTGCAGAGAGAAAAACAGCTGGGATCTGTGGAGAAGGGCTGGGCAATGGTCCGGGGGAGCAGAGCTGCCGAGGGGAGGAGCGGGTGGATTGAGGAAGCCCACCATGGGCAAGGGGGTACGTGAGAAGCAGCAGGGACTGTACGGAAGGGTTGCAAATGGATTGGAAGGAGATGCAGGAAGCAGCCATCGGAGCTGATATCAAGGATTGATAACGAGAGATAACCAAGGCAAAATCCAGCAGGGCAAAGCCGCCGGAGCACCTGGACAGTGGGGATGGGAGTCCCGGCGAGACAACAGGGGTCCGGGCGGCAGCGCAGTCCCTGCCGGGGATGTTCGTGGGGCAGCTCCTGCCACCAAAAGAGAGGCAGGAGTGTCCAATAAACATTCCTGTTCCCTGTTTGGCGAGAAGGAGGAAGATGCACCACATGAGGATGAAGCACTTTCCAGTCCATTAGTAACCAGGGGAAGCACAAGACAGCGGCCACCCCAGATCCACAGCTGGGAGAGTGGCCACAGCGACCTCGGGCAGCGCTCTCCTTGCCGTGCCTGTCCAGCGGTCCTGGGGATAGTCAGGATCCGGCCCCCAGTGGAGGTGGCACCAACGGGGGGCCAGGTCTGGGTGGGGGGAACTGTCAGCCCTGGGGTGATGCTGGAAACCCCTGAATTCCTGAAGGAGGAGGGAACCATAGGTTTCCACAGGAGTGTCCCATCCCTCTGTGCACTGCTGGTGGATGATGAGGGCTGGTTTTGAGGTGCATCCTCACCCCTTCCAGTGGGCCATGGGGAAAGGAAGGGGAATGAGTCTCACCCATCTGCCCTGTGTGGGGTGGGCACAGCCTGGCAGGAGGCTGGTGAGAGGGTCCCTCGTGACCTCACTGCTGCCAAGACCCACGGAAGCAGGAGGACGCTGAGCTTTCTCCCAACCCTCCGGCTGGAGAACCCCCTCCGGGCCCTCCCGGTGCCCTCACCGCCCTCTGGGCTGCGCTCGCCGCGGAGCTGAGCCCCACACAGGGCTCCGTGGGCGGGTGCCCGCAGGACCGCGGGAGGCTGCTGCCATCCCGTGGGCACAGGGAGAAGGACACTGCGCCCAGAGCTCACACCCCTTCCCTGTCTCCAGTCCCCCATGGCTCTGCCCGGGGGTCCTGCCCGTCCCCGACGGCTCTGGAGGTGGCCCGGGGGCAGGTTCCTCCCCTGGGTGCAGCTCGCTGACTCCTGCAGGCTCCTTTTGCCCTTCGGCTGTGCCTCCTGGCCCATGGCCCCTCCAGTCACCCTAGACCTGCCACCCAGCACTCTGGACAGTCCCAAGGCTGTCACTAACCACGGATGGGGCTGCTCCACACCAGTCCTGCTGCTCCCTGGTCATCAGCTACTCGCTCCTCATCCACAACTGGCACACATCATGGGCTGCAATGTTCTCACGTGCAAGTCACGATGAGCTCCCTAAAGCCCCAGATCCGGGAGCCACATGGTGTTTTGAGGTGATCAGCCGGGAGCAGGCATCCAGCCCTGCTGCTGATGGTGGCAGCTGAAAACTAGGTTTCCTATGTTTAGCTCTGGCTTTTTTGGGTCCTGCTGTTCACGGGACTGGAACAGTTCTGGTTTCTGCACAACTGCTTCCCTCAAGGGCACTCAGGTACCCAGGATGTGGCATTGCCAGCCCTAAACCATGGCAGGCATGGGGTCACACGACGGAGGGAGAGGGGACTCAGCCAGGGCTGGGGCAGACTGGGAGGGCAGGGACAGCTCTGGCCCCAAAGAGCATTGCTCACAAAGGGACCTGACATGCCTCCTTCGGCTCTGAAAGGGATTCCCTTCTCCTGGCTGAAACGTGGAGTGCTCTGCTCCCAGCTCAGGGCAGGGACCCCAGTCCTGCCCTGACTTCTCCTCTAGTGTCCCATACTAGAAGAGGTGGTGGACTGGAAAGGAGAGTGCAGGGAGAACGTGCAGTGCTGTGGGGACCTAAGCTCAGCCAGTTCTGCCAGCCTCAGCCATGTGCCATCTGTCTGTCCAAAAGCTGGGAGTCTGTCCAGGTCCCGCAGCCACAGCTCCTCTTACCAATGCCCGCTTTGGGATGGTCCTCCCCATGGAGTCTGGGAGATGAGACTGCCCCCCATCCTGTTCTCAGATCTCCTCCTCTTCTGGCAGACCCTGCTGCAGCTGGGCCAGTGCTAAGCAGGACTCTGGGTGCAATCTGCCTGTGCCACCTTCCCTGTTCCTTCCCCACTGGCATCTTGGTGGGAGCTAGCTCATGCCTCTGGGCCATCTGCTCCAGGGGAGCCCACCAGTGCCAGTCGACCCGCCTGTGCTTCTGTGGGTGCTAAGAATAACCAGTGCCATCAGCAGCCATGGTATTTGCAGGCACTGCCAGTGCCACCCCCACACCAGCCTGCTGTGCACAGGATCCATCTGCTGCCTGACGTCAGCCACCAGCCACGCAGGGGGATGGGTGGGCAGTCTGGGGGGCCACATGTGGCTGTGGAGAGGGGGTCCATTCCCCCCCACGTGAGCAGGAATAGGGGTGCTGTGGTGGGACACAAGGGTATTGCTGCCCAGCGCCCAGCACCCAGCATGGGGACCTGGGGAGCTGCTGCTCACCTTGCCTTGGTTTTTCCAGTGTTCCACAAACAGATGCCCTGTCCCTAGCACTACAGGACCCTTGGGATATCGGGGCACCCTCCAGGTCAAATTGGCATTACCACAGGGGTTGCCGCAAGCCTGGGGATGGGCATTGAGAAACTGTCCTCAGGCTCTTTGAGGAGCACAGTGAAGGGTGGTAGGAGCTGCAGGGATGCACTGGAGGGTATTGAAATTATTATGGTGCCCAGGGGTGTGGATGCTGCTGGCCAGTCTGGCAGAGCACAGGGATCAGGCAGTGGGGCTCAGGTCTATGTTGCTCTGCAGCTTTGGTAATTGGTTTCAGAGTTGGGTGATTGCTGCCCATAACCTGAGACTGGGGGAAGCTCCTGAAAAGGCCAGGTGAGGTTGGAGATGGAGGCTGAGAAGGGACAGAGCCAATCTGGGCATTTGGGTATTTTCAGCTTTCTAAAATTTTGGGGGGTAAAATAGTCTATGCTTCCCTCTAGTGAGGAAGAATTGCTGTGCCCAGGGGATAAAGTCCGTGGCTGCAATTAGACACTTCATACCACCATAAGAAGTCCTTCCCAGATTTCCTGCTCCTCCAATAGCCACCTGAAGGGTCACCTGCAGGCAGTATCCCCCTCTCTTGTACCCAAAGCTTCACACTTATCCACTTTCCTGCCGTCATTTCCAATCTGTGGATCTCAACATGTTCCCAGGCACCCAGGGAGGTTCTTCCCTTTCTCTCCCTGCTGGTGTTAGGAATATCATCCCGTTCCTGCTTGGCCTGGGGTGAAATGAACCCCAGTTGGTTCCAGAGCTGTTGGGTCTCATCCCACTGGTTGGTAGAGCAGCGATCATGGGGAAGTGATGAGGTTTGGGGAGGAGGTGGGATGGTGGGACACAAGACACAGGGGATGCTGAACCATACAGGGATTATCCGAGGTCAAGGAGGGGATGGGGACAGCTGAGGTGTTGCGGGGGATACTGGAGGTGGTGGGAGCCATCCCTCCTTCCTTACAGCAGGCGAGAGGGGGATACAAATGCTGCCAGCCCTGAGCCTCTCCCAGGCACCTATGTGCCTGCACACATGCATGTGTGTGTGCACTTCTCCTCCTCATCCTCACCTCTGCGGGGTTCCTCTGTGTTCCAGCTGGTTTTGGCAGTCACAGCAAGTACCAGGAATGTCTTATTTTTGGTGGCATTTGAAAGAATGTGCAGATATTCAACAAGACATTTATGTCTTTCCCTTGGGACTTGTGAGCTGCCTCCTCATGGCAATAAACTCCAGCTTTGAGCATTTTGAACTATGAGCAATGCTTTTGGCTGTGAATCCATCTTTCCAGCCTCTTTGGAGGGAAAACCCTTGTCCAGATGGAAAGGCCCAAGTACACAGCAGGTAGGCAGCCTTGGAGACCTCCTTGCCCCAGGGATCTGTGGCAGTGTTCCAAGGAGCACTGCCTGATTTGGCCCTCACTCATGGCCACCCTGGAAGATACAGGAGCCTCTCCTCCAGCCCCTGCCTACCCTGTGCTCCCAGCACACTGAAACCAGCCAGGGAACAGTGTTTGCTCCAGGCTCAACCCCAAAGAATCCCCCCACCTTCTCTGTCCTGAGTCTGGTGGGTGTCCCTGTCCCTTGCAGTCTCCCCTGTGAAGGTGGAAGAGCTGTGGTGTTGACAGTCACTGCTGGAGGAGGTGTGACACAGCAGCGATGTTTCCAAAAACACCTAATTTGGGATATTAAAAAATTATCATCTCTGCAAAGCAATTCGTTTCCTTGGAAAGCCCCTGCAGTTACAGGATCATTTCTTCTGTACTCTTGTTAATTTAAGGGAGACATTATAAGTGTTAATTTATGGGAGAAATTATAACTTATCACAAAGTAGAAGCAGCACAACCGTGGTTATAATTTCCAATTCTGCCTTTAATTAACACTGGTGATGGGCTGCCCAGCTGTGGCACTGCCAGGAGCTGCCACACAGTAAATCCCTGCCTGAGACACTCACTCCAGTGACCACAGAAATTTAGGTTTTATTAATATGAATGAAGTTGCTTTATGTTCAGTTGAGTATGGAAACCAATTTAATCGTGCTCAACTGACTGTCCAGTCAGTGCCAAAGTGTGTGGACAAAGTCTCATCCTTGCCAAGTTTCCCATGGTCAGAGGATGAAGATGGAGACTGTCCAAGCTGTGGAGATGCACTAAACCTGTTCTGGATGCAGGGATCAAACGGGGGCCTGTGGCTCCAGGTGTCTGCCTCAATGTTCTTGGGTGATGGGGTCTGTGGGGACAGTTCTGTTCACAGCTTGGCCAAGGGAGAGCAGACCTGTCACCTCTGTACTGGGCTGGGCCATGCAGGGCAATGCCATGGCAGAACAGGGCCTGGCTGCACCAGGGCAGCTGGAGAGTCACTGCAGCAGCAAGGATGGACAGTCCTTGGAGGTTACATAGAGAGGGAGTTCTACTAATTAATGGCTCTGGGGCAGGGACCTCCCATGCTGCCTTTGGGGAGGGGGTGAGTGGGACTTCTTATCCCATTGGTGCCAGGCAGTGTCCTACCTTGGAGATGCCCACAGTCATGGCTGGGACCAGGAGCTTGTTGCCACCCCCTTGACCATGACGCCAGGGTGCACACCCTGGAAAAGGGGAAGGAAGCAGGGGCTGGAACATGACATGCACACTGAGCTCTCTTCTGGAGGATGCACCCCACATCCAGCTGCAGAACTGCCATGGCACCAGCTGCGCTCCAGCGACACCCATACAGCTCACCTGCACTGTCCCCTATGCAGATCTTTCTAGGAGATGACTTCTTGTTCCTGTACCTGGCTCTGCACCTCATTTAATGCCCCCAGTTGCAGACACTGGGATGAGCCTGCACATGTAGCACCCATTGGGGTGGCAGGTGCAGAGGAGGTCCCTGTGCTCTGTGCTTGCTGCTCCTGGGGCAGGATGTTCTGGGTGATGGAGGCCACCAGGCTAATTGACAGCTCACAGGGAAGATCGAGATGAGTTGTGTGGAGTGAGGCATTTGGAGTGCTTCTGTGTCCAAGGAGTATGCTGAGGCACAGTCTCTCTCTTCCTCGTCTTTGTGTCTTTGGAGCAGAAGGACAGCTCAGGGCAGTTGGAGCAGGGCTGGTTCTTCCATCTTACTTCTCATGGCATGCAGGACCAGGAAAAGCACAGCCACAGTCTGAACGTCCCCAAGGCTCTGCAGACCTGAAAGAACCACCCTGAGGTGTCCCAGGAGAAGCCAGACTCAAAGTATAAGGCTGAAGGAGAGGATGCTGAGGTCCAGGATGGGTTCTGGCTGCCAGGAAGAATACTGGGCACAGCCAGGCCAGCTCTGGGTCCTGGCTGCCCTGTCCTGCCACCGACTCTGCCACTCAGAAAAGTGGTGCCAGCTCCCTCTGGAGCCAGCCCTGCTACCCACTTGTGTGCACTAGGCTCAGGCTCAGGCTGAGCGTGTGGCACTCAGCCACGCAGAGGGGACAGGCCGGACACAACGAGCGTGGCCGTACGAAGCGACCTGCTGGTGCTGCCTGCCCTCAGCTGCAGCTCCCAGCCATGCAGATGCCTGTGCACACACACGCAAGGCTCGTCCTTGTGTGCGCGCTGGCTGCCTTGGCCACTTGCACAGGACTGTGTCCCTGCTTCCACGCACTCCCAGAACACGCGTGGGCAGAGACACAAACACACTCCGTTGTGTGCAGACACTGACACGGGAGTGTGAACGCACACGCTCGGGCTCCCCGTGCCGGGGGGGCGTCTTCCTCCCGGGCGCCCCCAGCCACTGGATGGCAGCAAGTCCCCAGCGCTGCCGCCAGCGCCCCGGGATAGGGAAGCGGCGCTGGCTGCTGCCGGGCGGAGGGTTTGGGGAGCAGGGATTTGGGGATCATGTGGCGAGCAGAGAAGGGGACGTGCGCCCCGGGGGCAGGCAGACCCCCCAGCGCAAGGTGGAGAGGCATCCTGATGCCAGGGTGTCTTTTGTGGAGCTTGGTGAGATCTGAATGTGAAGAATGACTATTGGGCAGCAGTACGCTGGCAGAGCCAGGGGACAGAGGCTGGGGGCAGAGGCAGGAGGGCGTCTGAGAGGCCGGGTCAGGCGGGGATGGGACAGGTCCTGCTGCACAGCCTGGCAGTGCTGGACACTGCCTCAGGGGCAGGGGCACAGCTCCCACCTGCCCAAAGGCAAGGGGTACAGGTACTGCGGAGTGAGGGATAGAATCATAGAATCATAATTTAGGTTGGAAAAGACCTCTGAGGTCACCGAGTCCGACCATTAGCCCGGCACTGTCCTGATGCTGTTTGGTCCACAAAGCCTCTTGAGCCTTTGATCCTAATTATTGTAGACTTAATGAAAGCACACTGGCTGTCATCCCTGTGGTGGCCACTTGTGCAAGCACTGTGGGGAGTACAGCCCTAAGGAAACAATGTATTCCAGCAGATTCTGTAGCAAATGGCTTCTGATCCTAGATGCTACTTGCACAGGAGGGTGTCTTTGTGCAGGCATGAACATGACACCCCAGCCTGATCCCAGGTGTTTCACACCTCTCTGGCACTTCTGGATTTTGCAAGAGAAAAGCAGGTCCAAGCCTGTCAGCTGCAGGACCCCAGAGGAACATGGAGCTCCTCTAGAAATGCTACCAGTGGATGCAGGATGCTGTTGGTTCAGCTGTAGAAGAGGCAAAACCCAGAGGGTTTGGATGAGAGGATGAAGGCTGCAGACATCTTTGCACCCATTGAAATGTTCCAGAGAAGTTTCAGGGGAGATAAGATGCTCTCACAACTGAGAAGAGCTGGGAAAGACACACAGGGCAGCTGGAGGATGAGGAGGATCCAGTCCAACGTGGTGCAGTTGGTCCTCCTAGCAGCAGGGCCATTTGTTCCCATGTTTTTGAGGTCAGGAAGCCAAGCCCCACAGAGATGGTGGGGAGGAAATCAGGGAGGAAGGACCTCTGTGAGCCATTGGAGCTTTGCAAAGAACTTTTTGATCCCATCTGGATTCCTGATCCTACTTGGGCTCAGGGAGGTGCTGTAGTGCCGTTACTCTGCGGATGTCCCTGAACCTCAGACAGGAGTTAATGGGCTTGCATGAATGGAATATGAGTCTGAGGGGATTAGAGAGAAGGCCAGGGAGAATGTCACCTCTAACAGCTGGCATGGGAACCAGATGCATGACTGGCTGCAGGAAGGTACTGGGTGGGAGAGCTGGCAGGGTGCAGCCTGTCTGCGGCTGTGTGGGATTCACAAATACCCCCAAAATGCCGATGTGGTAACTGGGTCACTGACAAGATCAGTGCATCAGTAGCAGTATGGAAATTACAAATTCTAGGGCAACATAAACCTGGTAGCAACAGGCTGTGCCGTGATGGGCCACTATTCGACCAGCTGGGAATTGCTTATCTGAAAGCTGAGGCAGAGCAAAAGAGTAAGCATCATAAATAGTTTAGGAATGACATAAAAGTTTGTTATAAGTTTAATGTAATTAAGGTAAATTAGCCATTACATAATGGGGAGACACACACACACGCGCGCACACACACACACACACACACACACACACACACACGTAATGACGCCCTTTGGGCCTGTCTTATGTGTGTGGCCTTTATGAGTAAGAGCTGCTGGGATCCCTCTGCAGTGCACTGGTGGGTGCAGGAAGGGGGGAGCACCCACACCCTGACTGACTGGGGTCATGTTCCTGAGCACAGCCTCGCTTGCTCTCTGGCAGCCAGCCTGGGTCTCCTCAGGGAGAGCAATTGTCTCAGTACAAAGTGAGAGGGCAAGGCAGGATGCTTTCCTGTCAAAGCCCCATTATTCAAATTCAAGCTTTTCTTCAGAAAACAGAATGTCGAGAAACAGCACGGCTCCAGCGTCAGCAATCTCCCAGGAGAAATGTTAAAAGTGGGATCTTAAGCATCCAGTTTCTGTAACGCAGGAAAACCTTGGGTCGGTTGTTCTCCGACAGAGTCCCCAGGCTGACTTCAAAGGAACCTCTCCCCCCAGCCCAGTGTGGGGTTTCATCTGAGGAGCCAAATCCTGGAGTGCAGAGGGGAGTCCTTTGGAATTTGGGGGCACTGGGAAGCCTTGGAGGGGTGGTTTTGATGTGAGCAACGTGCTAAAGCTTAAGCTCAACCCTTTCCATTTGGAATGCCATGTAACAGCTTCCCTTGCTGCCATGCTACCAGGCTGGCCCAAACAGCACAAGGGTGCTTGGCCAAGGTGGTCCCCCCCAAGGCGGGCACTTTGGGAAGCTGGAAAGGTCCTTCCTTCCTCCAAAGAGCTTCTTTTCTTGGGTACTGCTCAGGGAGATGAGTGAGCAGGTGGTGCTTAGCATGAGCAGGGAAGGACAACCCTGGTCCCTGTATGGACAGCTCTGTGCCTGCAAGGACAGCCTGGTCCCAGTCCCTGTCCCTGTAAGGACATCCTGCCTGCTCCCTCTTTGCTCCCCAGGGTAAAAATAGCCCTGCTGCCTGATGCAGTGTGGCTTGTACTTGACATCTCACATGGCCTCAATTTAAACAATGAGGGACCTCAGATCACAACCTGACACCTAAGGACAAACCTCAGCTCAGGCAGACTGTGTGGCCATTGGCAGCATCCTACCCTTGGGAGGCTGCTCAGGAGCAGGGAGAGTACAGAACAGGGCTGTCTCATAGGTGTATGGTTGTCTCTACAGGAGGATGGAGTCCCCAGTCAAGTGCTGTGGCTATCCCAGGCTTTGGTCTGGACCCAGCACTTCTGTTGCCCACCAGAAGGGCCCTGTCCCCAGGTCTCTGCTCCCAAGTTTCAGAGCTGCTGGCTTTTAAGCCCTTGCAATTCCCCAGAAAAGGAAATCCTTTGGCAACTCAGTTCTTAGCATACCTGTGAGTGCTTGGGAGGGTGTCTGGCGAGGATGGTGCCTGGCTGGGAAATGAAAGTGTTTGTTCTGCACTGTGTTCCTGTGTGCTCCCAACATCCCATCCTGAATTCCCTGAGGATCCAGAGGCAGGAGCAATGGAGAAGAGTGGAAGTCAGTTCTCCACCATTAGAGAGGAGTGTTGCTTGGATACACTGCCAAGCATCCTCAGAGCTCTTCAGGGATGAGAATAACCTCCTTTTCCTTCTCCAGTGCTTCCTCTCCATTAGCATCAAGCTTCAGCAGTGTGCCGGCACCATGAGCATCAGCTCCTGCCGTCTGGGATGCTCGTGTGGCCATGTGGAGCCCTGCCAGGGTTGAGCTGGAGGGGACCTGCTGGCAAAGCACAAGGACAGAGGCACAAGGTGACAGCAGATGTCTCACTGGGTGAGGGCTGCCCTTGGCCAATGTTTGTTCAGCACAGAGTGTTTTGCCCATTAATCGCTGCTGCATAACCAAGGCACACCCAGCATCAGGCATGTCCCACCCAAGGGGCCTCAGGTGATGCCAACAGACCTGACATATCTCACACTGAGCAGAACCCATCCTGGTCCCTCTTGCCCCCGAACCCTGGTGATGCTGGTGCATGCTTCCCTCCTAATCTGGGACTTCTCCCTGGCTCCCCCACATTCTCCAGTGCTGAGGAGTGTCTCCAGAGCCATATACAAGCATGGAGATGGACCTCCAATCCCCTTTGTCTCAGAGCAGTCCCTCACTGTCGGCAAAGTGCCACTCACCCCAGGTGTCCCATCTGCAGAGTCCCAGCTGTCCCTGCTCTTGGGGCAGATGCCCTCCAAGGACAGGCTTAAGAGGAGGGAGATGATGCTGCTGGGAGGGAGACACCAACTTGTGCTGCCTGTTGGACCCCTCAGCATAGCCACCTCCCAGCCCTGCACCCTTACCCCATCCTCAGGCTTGGCTCCAGCCATTCCTTACAGTATAACTTTCAGGCTTTTAATTAAATCTCCATGAAACACCCATTTGAGATGCTTAATTTACAGTGAGAGCTAATTAATTTTATGGGCCTTGGCCACGTCTGTTTCATTTCTGAGTTAATGCCTGGGCTGTGCTGGCAGAGGTGCAGAGAGCAAGGCAGCCACCTCCTCGGACTGTCTAGACAGCCCCAGCTGCAAGTGTGGCTGGTGGCTCTGTGCAGGGCTGGTACCTCCCTTAACCTCCTCACTAGGCTGGCTCTCACAGCTGAACAGGAGAAAAACAGGGAGATGCTGGGTTGGGCCTCCATCCCAGTTAGTCCTGTGGCACTAGTCACACATTCAAGCATCACATCCCAGGGATAGGCTTTGCTCCACAGGTGTCCCTGTTTCCAGGGACCAGCTCAGCATGACATTGTGTCACCATATCTTTGCCCCCCACCCCTTGTAAGAACCTTTTCCCCCACCTTGGAGCAATTTGGGGCCAAAGCTGACCTCCCCAAGACTCCCAGCACTATTGCAAAGACCCCCACAGACATGGGAACTTGGTGAAGCTTGAGGTTGCTCAGACCAGTCTGCCCAGCCTTCCCATCTCTGGGTAACCCTGATGCTGATCCCAGTGGGAAAACCACAGAGTGGGAGCCAGCCTCCACCTGCTCCCCCCACCTGCAAGTCCTGTGGCCACCATGGGACCCTTGCCGCTGGCTGTGGGGAGTCTGGGATCCAGTGAACAGAATCAGAGAGCAAAGCTCCTGCTGGTAGCAGCCCAGGCCTGAATTGTCTGGAGTGGGGGAGGGAGAGAATTCTACGCTGGAGCTGACCCTGTCCCTGAGTTATGAGTGGGTCTGTCTCTCCCATGCTTCAGGTCTTCTGGGAAGGCATCACAGGGGGCTCTGGTGAAGGTCTGCAGGTGCTGGGGTCCAGCTGAACCCCTCGGCACAACGACCCCATCTCTGCAGAGCCATGCGTGCCGGTGCCTGCACCGCAGGGAACCCAGATGGGTTGTTTTCAAGGGCCTGGCAGACCTGCAGTCTCCTGCTTTACTGCTGACTGTAAAGGGCCTGGTATAAACTGTGATTGAAAACATGAATCATCTCGCTAATTAAACAGAGTTGCTCCGTGCCAGGAAATCTGTCTCTTTGTCAGGATCTTTGTTTTTAAAGGGGCATAAATCTCAGGCAAGGCTAAAGATTGGCTCCTGGACCCTTTATCACCAAGTAGCAGTGATTTATCCTGTGATTTACTCTGGCACCAGAGAAGGAATAGAATTGATAATAAATATTCATTTCTAAGCCACAGCAAGCCTGGAAGTATCTAAACACCCGCCAGAGCGGCATTACCATTCCGCAAACTGTGGTTGCTTTGGCTTTGAGAGCATCTCCTCGAGGTCAGTCTGGTCTGACTGGGGGGCAGCCAGGACACTTCAGGACTGTCTGGCAGGCTCAGTCAGTGGGGGTCATTTGCTCCCCCCACACCATCAGGACAAGGATGGACAAGGAGCAAACACAGTGGTCACAAAGGGACCTGTTTGTACTTCGGGGCTTGTACCCAAAGCATCAATCCATGTGATGCTGCATTCTGCAGTGCACTGGTTCCTGTTGGGACCAATTTGGGCAAGGGGTGGGTTGATGCTCATATCCCTTCTGAAGCACCAGGTACTGGGCATGGGCTGATCCAGGGCAGGAAGGAGGACCTCTGGATAGCACAGGATTCAGGAGAGGAATGCAGACACCCTGTCTGGACCAGGTCTGGGTTTGCAGTGGCCATGAGCCCTCTCTGCTGTGGCTGTGAGACATCTCTCTTCCTCCTCAAGGCAGGCTGGCACTCATGCTGTCCCCGTTGGCAGCTGTGGTGCACCCACACGGTTTGCAAAGAGCCTGGGCACTTGTGGGTGACAGTAAATCCCTGTAAATGCTGCTTGCAACGTTCTTTCCAGTTTTGGAAGAGCCAGAGGACCACATCAGGATGTTGCAGTCACCTATGGTAATGTCACCATGGCTGCAGCACTGTCCAGCTTCCCAGTGTGGGCTCCTTCAGCCCTGTGGTAGGATCCCAGCTCCTGCAATCTCCCAGGTCCAAGACTGTGCCTGGATCACGGTGCAGGCTTCCCAACCAGATCTCAGGAGCAGCCTCATCCCTGATTCCTGTGCCATTTGCTTGTGGTGCCTTGCTGGTACTTACAGAGGGTTCCCAGGGAGTTACTTCACATCCACTACACTGTGGGTCAAAATTGACAGAGCCTGCATGAACAGGGGACAAAGCATTGGCAAATAGCAGCAAATAGTGCAATATATTCACCCAGAAAGATGTATCTGTGCAAGGCAAGGGAGAATGTGGAGCAGCTCAGAGCAGCGGGTACTGCAGCCAGAAGTTCACATTCTTACAATAAGGAGGAAGAAACTCCAGCCCTGAACCTTCTGCTCCTCAGCCTCCTCACTCTTGGAGTGGATTTGTTTGCAGTCAAGTCTTCACAGTAGCTCAGTTGAGCAGCCCACAGCAGCTCACTCACAATCATGCAGAATAGATGCAGTAATGCCAGCAGAAAGGACCATTACGGTGGTGTGTGCCCTCGGGATGCCAGAGGAAGCTGCTTTCAGCTGGGCCTGCTGCACAGCTATTGTAGGATACATTCCCAGCTTGGCTTTTCCACTGTAAATATGGCCCCAGGGCCCCCGTCCAGGTTTTCAGAAGGTACCAAGTAGGGATGTCACTGCCTCAGGACTGCAGGGCTCACCAGGATGCTGCTGGTCCAGCCTTGAGCACTGCTGTGCCTGTGTCCATCGCTACTTGAAGGCTGAGGAGTGACCAAACCCCTTTCAGCTCTGTGAGGCTCAGGGCTCTGTGAAGAATCTGCATAGAGGGCTGCGTAAGGTGCTGTGTTCCCTGCTGCTTGCTTTTCCCCCAGAAAGCCAGGTTGTGATCTCTCCTCTACAGCCCAGGATCCCAGCACAGCCCCAGTTACCTTCTGCTGCCTTCAGGCCACAAACACTGGGAGGGACGGACAGAGGAGTCATCATTACCAAAATGCCATTAAATTCACTGCTCAGACTTCCCTCTGCAGTCTGGTACCCCTGAGCCTCTCCAGTCCAGCTGGTATTTGCAGGAAAAGCCTGAAACCATCACCCAACTCTTCCTGGGGTCTGGGGTACATCTCCATCCCTGGCCCAGGAGAGAGATGGGAAGTAGCCCGTGCTTGTCACTGCCCTGGGGTGACTGGGCACCTTGAGGCTTGTACTGGGGTCTTATTCACCAGTCAGCACTGGGAACAGGGAGGGATTTGCAACCACATACATGCACATGAGTGATTTGTGTTGTGACCCACCATGCCCAGTGCCAGGGACAAGCACACACTGCTGGGCAGAGGGATGAGCATGTCCGGCTGTGGAGTGTGGCTGCCCCAGGGCTCTGCAAACCAGTCTGGCCGATCCCAGCATGTCAGGTTTGCTATGAGTGTCTTTTTCCAGCAGCATCAAACACTGATGGGATAATTAGAGCTGCAGCACGGAGTGCAGCAGGAGAGCAGTGCCCTTCACTGCGGCACTGGGGGCTGTGATGTGTTTGCAGTTGTTCTTCCCACAGAACCAGGAAGGTCTCCTGTGTATGTGATGATATAAAACCTACTAGCTCTCTGGGTGATTTGAAGTGAGTGACAGGAAGAAAACAACTTTATTGCATTGAAAAACCACCAGTTCTTGTCACTTCTGCTACAGAGCAGATGGGCACTGCCAAGAGCGAGAGCTGGAGCTGGAGCAGGCAGTGGCCCAGGGCAGCAGAGCTGTCCCAATGGTGTGGAGAATGGGGGGTACTGGGTTGTGCCTAGGCTCCTCAAAAAGCACTTTCAACACCCTACTCCCTTCCAGCTAATGCCCCCCCAAATTTCAGTCCACAGACAAACTGCATCGCTGCCAGAAGTTTTCTCCTGGTTTAAACAAGGGATTTTCAAGGGAACAAGTTTCAAAACCCAATTGTGTAGTGAGGAGCAGTAGACAGGGATATCACTGACAGTACAAATATGCTGAGGAAGGATGGGAATGCTGCTGGTAAGTTTTTTTAGGTGAGCAAACACTCGTGATTGCTTTGCCAGTGTTTTCAAGGCAGCTTCTGCTTATCCTGTGGATGCTCTGGGTCAGCTGTGATGACCCTGAAGGGCTCCATTCTTGCCCAGACCCTCCCAAAACACACTGGGGAATTTACTAGAGAGAGTTTTGACAAATACTTTTGGTAGTTTTAATAATTTTTTGCTGTCTGGAACACCCAGCATGGGCAGCGCATCAGAGCACATCCTGGCCAGACCAAGCAGAGTCAGGCAACATGACCCACATTTTTTGTTGGCCACTACTAATAAAACAGCCCAAGAGACAGCCTGAAGGGTCACAGTCACCTGAGGGTCGCTTGTGTCACTCTGACATGGGACTGGAGTGAAAGGGGAGGCCTGGGACCCTGGGGGTGAGACCCAAGTGTGCCGGTGAGGGCTGTGAGGGCTGCAGGGCTTGATGAGGCCAGGGATGATGCTGTCAAGGCCAGGGATGATGCTGTGCATGACCAGGGATGATGCTGTCCATGGCCTGGGATGGTGCTGTCCATGGCCAGGGATGAGTGCTGTGCATGGCACAGGGGGACATGGATGCAGGCTGGGCTCCCTGGTCCTGAGGGGCTGGCAGTGTAGTCCTGCTCTGCATTTTGGGGTCCTGAACAGCCCTGCACCCACTCTTGCCCCTTCCCCACCACCACATCCCATCCCTGCTCTGATTCTGTCAGTCTCTGGCTGTTTGAAGCTGCTTTTCCAGGGTGGGCTGTCAGGCTGGATGTGGTTTGAAGCAGAAGCTTCTGACACACCATTAGCACGCAGAGATGAGAGGGAGCCTGCAGGAGCATTGGGAACTGTGGAGTGATGCTGTGGGAAGCAGCTTCGAGCTGGCAGCAGGGTGGGAGCCCCAGGAGTGAGGAGGGGGCTCTGTGTGAGTACTCCAGGCCCTCCATCTTATTGGCACTCCGGAGCAGGATCCAAGTGCTGGGGTGTGGACAGGCTGGGCTGCAGTTTGTGGAGGAGTTACACCCAGAAAACACTGGCACTCTCCTCTCTGTTGGTGGTAGTCCTTGCCCTAGCCCTTGCCCTCACCCTTTCCCTGCGCCCTGCCGTACCCCCATGGGGGCTGGTGGCAGGTGGAGGCAGCTCTCCCTAAGATCAGTCCTGCTTGGAAGGAAAGCTCTCTGCACCTGCAGTGCTGGGAATTTTGTGCTCCTGGGCAGTCACCATGGGCTCCCTGGAGCAAGAAGAGTGGGTAATGGTTCTTCTCATGCTCCTTTCTGAAAAGCAGCATGGATCTGCAAAAGGTGGGCCAGTGAAGGGATGAGATGCACTGGTTTCTCTCTCCTGGGCTGCAACCCTCAGCAGCCAAGAAGCCCAGCATCCTCCAGAGCCACCCGTAGCTCTTTGCTGGGGTGGGGGTGGGATGAAAGAAGAACTGCAAGTTCCAGATTAATTGCAAGTTCAATGACTGTGTACATGAATATTTAATTATCCACATCTGTCATGAATATGCATGATATGCAGATGCAGGAGGGAGCCAGCAGTGAGGCAGGCGTAGGCAGGAGCAAAGAGGAGGGTTGGCAGCGAGGGGCAGAACTGGGACCAGCAGTGCTGGCTCCTTAGGGACCCATTTGTCCCTGTGCTCTGGTGCACAGGGACCCCAAAGAGAAGGAGCTGTGGGACTGCAGGTGACAGCCTGGGGCTGGAAGCATGGCACCTAGCGTGGTGTGTACCCATGTGCCCACTGTGTCAGAGGGGTCAGTTCCTTGTGCCGGGGAGAAGCAAGGAACTATTGAGGACATCCTTCTTGTCTCAGAATATATTCCCAGTACTCTCTCAAGGACAGAAGCCAGTGAAGACCCTACAAGTCCAGCATCCCAACACCCCAGCTAAAGGCATTGCTGCCAAACAGGAATAGTATTCTCATAGGAAGAAATTCTTCCTTGTGTGGGGGTTGAGGCACTGGTATAGGTAGCCCGGAGAAATTGTGGCTACCCCATCCCTGAAAGTGTTCAAGGCCAGGTCGAACAGGGCTGCAGCAGGGATGGATATAAAGCAAGGCCTGGCAGGGACAGCCTGATCCCCAGTTACTGTGGAATTGTCACTGTGATTAGTGTTGCTGGGGTTGGGCTGCCAGAGGCAGGTACTGGGGTGCTGTATATCTGTCAGCACAGTGCTTTTTATGACTTGTAATTACAGCATGAAATAGCTTTTTTTTTTATTTTATTTTGGCATTAGGAAAACCATTATGATGTGGGGATAAGGCTGCTGCTCTCCTTAACTTTCTCATAAAGAAGATGATAGGTGGCAGTTGATGGCTCCCAGGGCACAAGGGCCATGGAGGAGCCAAGAGAGACATCTGTCTACTGGCCCCTGCCTCTCCCAAGACCCCCCTCAGCCCACGGGCAGTTGGGTGGGTTGCAGCACCCTGGCGAGGTGGCTCTGCACTGGCCAGATCTGTGCCATGGATGGTGCTGCTTTTCCTAAGCTTTCATGAGAGCAGTTCAAAAGGAACTGAATATCCTGCCTCAGATTTTCTGGAAGGACAATTTTGGTCTAAAACAGCATTTCACATCAAAATATTCAATAAATGTACTCTGGATTCTGACCAAGGAAGAAAAAAATATCTCACCATGGGCTCTGCCCTGGTAGAAGGTCCCCAAGCCCAGGCTTTGGTGGGAAGGTGATGGTGAAGAGTTGATCTTCCCCCAGGATCCTGCAGATGGGGATGTGCAGGGAGCAGTCAGCTCTGTCCGCCCACCAGCCCTGCCACTGTGTCAGGGATGGGCAGGTGTTTTCCACCTGCCTTTGCCCATCACTCCAATGCCCTGCAAGCCTTGATGTGGTTGTACAACAGCCTTCTCCCCAACTGATGGAGTCCTGGCTGCCTCCTCTGGACCTTCATCACCTCCCTCTGGAGATGGCGCGCAGTACCAGGTGCACAGGCTAAGAGACACCCTCCATCCAGCTCCCAGCAACCCCTCGGGTGATACCAGAACCTGAGCCAGTGGTTTTCTGGCTGTTGCTGAACACTAATTTTAGAGATGACAGAGATGGCTTCAAGGTTCTTCCTGATCCATAGCCACCAGCTCTGAGTTCATCATCACACAGCCCTTGCTCAGTCTGTTTTTCTGTGGGCAGCCAGGGATGCCAGCCAGGGCAGCTGCGATAATGCAATCCACACAGTTTGTAGAATCACAGAATCTCCTGAGCTGAAATGGTGCCACAGGGATCATCAAGTCTAACTCATAGCCCTGCACAGGACGGCCCCATGAATCCTACCATGTGCCTGAGAGCCTTCTCCAATTTGCTTCAGTTGGATTTGCCTCTTCTGACTGATCTATTTCAGACATCCATGGGGTCCCCACCACAAAGACCAGCACAAGGAAGTCACTGACCTTCCCCATTGTGGTTTCAGCATCCCCAGCCCTGTCACCTCTGAGCCACCATGCTGGCCCTACTGATTCCAACACCTCTTCCTTTTGGTGCATTTCTTCTCTTTGACACTTTCTCTCTTTTTTATTTATTAATTTTTATAGTTAATATCATTTTTACATAGTTTTCTTTCTTAAAATTTATTATATGTAGCAGGATTTCTTTGTGCTCTGTAGCATTAAACCCAGTTAGTTGTACCCTGGTCCTTGGTACAGAGCAGTTCCCCCTTCACATCCTGAACCAGGACCAGAACAGCACCTGTTCTTGGGGGATTTAGACAATTTTGTTCAAGAATCATAATTTGTGTCAAGAATGTTGTCTCTGCACCTCTCTCCACCTGTCTGCCCTGACATGACACAGTCAGATCTGCGCAGAGGAGCTGCAGGCCCTGCTGTCACCTTCCACTGGAAATTTGCAGTTCCTCTAATCCCAGCCAACTTTCCCACATCAGTCCTATCATTATGGCAGACTGGGATTTTCCCCCAAAGGCAGCCTGGTTTCCTTGCTCATTTGTTGCCATGGCATGTTTCCCTTCAGGCTTTCCAGAGGCACATGGAACTCTGGCTGCATCCCCCCACAGAGCACATCTGTCTGAACCAAGGACCCTTCCTGCTCCCTTCCAGCACCTCCAGTTTAAATCCCTCCTCCACGGGCCATCCCTGGTGCCAGCTCAGCTTTCTTGGCTCTCTGACCAAAAGACTCCCCAGAATCCTTCATCTTCACTCCTTCTCTTCAGCAATTCCTGTTGACAGCTCCTCTGAGAGAGTGCATGAGAGTTCACGCAGACTTTGAAGTCCCAGACAGTTTGTGATGGAAAAATCCCAGGATCTGAAGCTTCCAGGTGTGTTTAGCTTTAGGTATTATAGTGCTGGGCTTATGAGCTTGGAAAGTTATGTCTGCTCTGAACAATCCAAAGGCTTCCTTTCTCAAAAGGGAAGGAGTTACCTCCCATTACCTGTCCAGGTGTAGTCACATTGATTCAGAAAAGGTCTCAGTTCCGTGGGCAGGGCTTGAGGCAGAGCTGCTCCCTCCCACCTCCTGCAAAGGTTTCAGAGAAACAGTGTTTAATAGCCAGTGAGTCCTAAAGTGCCTTCAGGAAACACCCCATCATCAGTCACAAGCAGCTGGTTCTGGAGGACTGAGCCCAGATTTTCCACCTGTGGATAATCCAGGAAAGATGAGTGCTGAGGACTGTGTCTGCAGCATGAACCATGTTTGCACTGAACCATGACCGCACCTCAGTGAGCCAAAGGTGTCAGTCAGGGGACGTAGCAGCTGATGGTTAGTTCCTGGCCCAATCCTCTTCCCCAAACTGGCCCATCCCTCCTGGCTGTGAATCCAGCTGGACATACCATGTCCATACAGGAGCTATCTCTGTGGCTTTCAGCTTCTCTCTTCACAAAACAGCTTTGTCCTTGTTACTTGTCATCCAGCCAAAGGCCAGAAATCTTGTGGAAGAATCCTATTTATGTGGAATTTCTGATTTAAAGGCACTCACATGGATTCTTCCCTTCTGTTGGGCATTGGACCAAGCCTGGGCAGTGGGTCCAGTTTGGGACTCCTTGGTCACACTAGTCTGGTTGTTTTTCCTGTCCTTGACCATGAGAGAGGGTCACTCTGCCTCCCAGACACAGCCCAGTTGCCCATTGCTGGCGGTCCTCAACAGCTCTCAGGGCAGGCCATGGCCTCGGGTCCCTCTGGCATTTGCTCTCTGCAGACCTCAGTCACATTACAGTCTTCAAGAACTACAAAATGAACCCAGCTCCTGTATTTTATAAAGTTGGAGGTGGGCATATAGCTATTCCTGGGAAAATGAGCAGCCTCCTGCAGTGGTAGATAACATTGACTGTCCCCTAATCCTCCTCAGACAGGGATTTGTTGTCCACAGGCTCAGAGCTGTGCCCCGCCTGTTGATGGAGCCTACATGAGGAGCAAGAAGAGCTCACAGGGAACTGGGAGCTGCTCACTTGGGGATGTTCCTGAGCAGGTGTGTTTGTGCTGGCAGCATCCTGGGATGTCCCAGGGTGGCCACAGGAGCTCTGGCCCCCCTGCCCCACCCCCATCCCAGGGTGGCTGTGGGGTCTCCAGCCTGTCTGCCCCAGCCCCACCCGAGCTCTTTACTCCTGCTCTGGTCCTGTGGACATGGAGAGGGGATGCGCTAATGAGTTCTCAGGGCTGAAGGGAACCTTCTGTACCCAGTGCAAGCTTGAGTTTCACTTCCAAGCCATTCCTGGAGGCTGGGAGAGAGCTGGTTTTCTGACACTTCAACGGCTGCACTGCTTTCCCCTCTCCAGCCGGTTTGAAAGGGATTAGTTTAAACCATCAAAAGCACTTGCTCTAAGCGAGCGTTTGATGTTCCCTCAGGCTGGCTGTATTTGAGCATACAAAGGAAAGACATGTGTGTGGTATTAGCCCCTCACAGCCTGCAGTCACACCAGGAAGCATGTTCACTTCACAGGATTGGCTTCAACCACATCTGCTCCCAACTGACAGATGTACAAGGGCTGTGGTGGATCTCAGGGCCCACTGGTCAGCTGCTGCCACGGCAGAGGGTTCCACAGACCCCACTAAGATCACTCTTGCCATCCTCCAGCCTGCCCCCCCAGTGCCACTGGGGAAGGCATCTGACAGATCATTGTCAAAAGGACTCTTGGATTAGGTCTCCACTTCCCTGCTGCTTTTGCCAAGATGCAGTAGGCAGTGCCAGTGTTGAATGCATTTCTTGGATTCTTTTACGCATTTTGTTCCCCTGTGCTACACTGATCACAGCACTAATCCCACATTCTGAAAAATCATTTCATATTTCTGAGCCCACCATTCCCCCAGATTTGGCCTCTGGCATTCCTCTTCCTCTCAGTGCCCTGTCATGCACTTAATTTCTGTACAACAGGCTTTGAGAAGGAAATAAATTACATCCTAACAGTTCTTCAAATAACAGGAGTTGCTCCGTGAATGATGAGATTATATCTCCCCCTTCGAAGTTTAAATCCAAAATGCTGTCACCAAGGGATGGGCATGAAGGGGAAAAGACATTTACCAATAGAGCAAGCACCTGGCTCTGAGCTGGAAGCTGCAGCTCACAAGGTGAGCCCTAAAGGGCTCAGGAAGACCCAGCAAGCCCGAGGATGGTGTGAGGGTAGGGCTACTGCTGCCAGCAGCTCCATCTATCAGCCCCATGCAGCTACATGAGCCCCGAGCCTTGAAAAGCCTGGAATGCTGCAACGCTCCACTGCTGAAGGATGCAGTGCCACCCCAATCGCAGAGAAATGCCTGTGTGGTCTTGTAAGGACCTAATGACAGGAGACACTGGCATAGAACTTTTCTTTCTGCCTCGCCTGGTCAGCTTTAACCCAAATCCTGCCATCTGGATCGGGACACAGCTGCACACCAATGCTGTAGCAGTGTAGGGATGGGGAGGGGACAGGCAGATCGACTACTGTCAGTGATGATGCTCAAGGGGAAACCTCTGGCCTGAACCAAATACTTGGAGCTTCAATGTTTAAGCTTTCCCCCAGGGAAGTGGGGAGGAAGGGCGAGATTTTGCAGCTTCTCCTGCTTTTGCAGCTTCTCTTCCCACTTTTGCAGATCTGGGTTAATAAATAAATCAGTGCATCTGATTTTCTAGCCCAGATCCTCTGGTGCCCTGGTTTGCTGCACGTTCCCATCAGCGAGACGTGGGAGGCGAAGGGCAGTGCACTTATGGGGGACCAGGTCCCCTGCATGCCCAGGGCAGCAGAGCCTTTTGGCCACAGCAGCGACCCAGGACATGCTTGGAATAGTGTGAAATGGATTAATGGCGTGGCAGCACTAGGGTCATGTCTGGGGCCATGTGGTCCTCCACATCCCTGCCCCAGTACCAGAGTGTCCATAGAGCCCTCTGGCATCTTGTGAGTGTGTGACAACAGTATCTCTGGTGCTCAAGCATCAGTAAGAGATCAAACACAAGTCCTTCTGCTGCTGGAACACCTGGGAGAAGGGGAACATGTGCTCCCCACCAGTCCCTTGCAGGCAGTGGGTGCAGACCTGCCCGCACTGATGCTGGAGAGAGCTCATCCGCAGCAAGGAGCTGCCAGCCCCGAGGCACTCAGGGACCTCACTAAGAGACTTGTCCCCTCTGTCTGGGGTGTGGAAGAACAGGGATCCCACTAATCCCAGAGGCTTCCATCCATGCATCCAGAGCTGATTCCAGCCCAGAGCCACGAGTGTGCCAAAGACCAAATGCATGAGACTGTTCCCAGCTAATGGACCTTGCCTGTGAACCAGAGAGAGGGGGAGATGCTGCAAGGGGATGCCACAGGTTTCCCCTCCTTGACTTGGTGCTGCCCAAGTGCTCTGTCAGTGAGCTGGAGGGAGAAATAGGCATTTTCAGGATGGTTTTTAGGCTGCTGGAGAAACATCAATCAAAACAGATCAGGTGTACAGTGTAGTGGGCAGCCAGAGAGAAGCAGGGCTGGCCGGTGGTATAGGTGCAGCTCCACTCTCTGCAAGGGGATCCAACTGCTCCTGCCTTTGCTCCAGAGCTGGGATGCACATGCCTGTACATGGCAGGATGTTGAGGGTTGGGAGAGGCTTAGAAGGTGATTGCAGGAGGGTGAACCTGTCAGAAGGACTCACTTCAGTCTGTGAAAGCACAGATGTATGTGACAAGATTGATGTGCCAGGGCTCAGCTGCAGGTTGCCACTGCACTGACCGTCTGCATCATCACTTCCGGCTGCATTCATCGGCATTTTCCCATCACCTGCGCCCAGGCTCTCAGACTCACCTCCCAGTTATCTCTCCTCACTGAAGCTTCATGGGCAGAGGCCTCCTTGACTGGAGGAGCACAAACCCCTGCTCAGGGACTGCAGGACTCCCTGGAAACCCATCCTCTGGAACACAGGAGCTGCACACAGGGCAGAACTACTCCCTGCTCCAAGAAATCATAGCCATGAGGATGAAGCAAGCAGCCCATGTGACCTTAGCACAGGGAGAAAGGTTCTGCCAGGTCTTGGAAGGGGCTAAGATATGAAAAGAGCATCTCTGGCCCCCAGTAGAGTCACATTCTTTCACAAAGGTCTTTAAGACCTTTTATTCAGAGATCAGAGCTGGGTGGCCTAGTCCACTGTGCTGTCAGTGTAGGCAGTCAGGGGCAGGAGCAGGAGACACCAGTGCCACTGGTGCCCAGGCAGCCATGTGGGCCCTGGGGCTGTGCTGTGCTCCTGGTACAGCAGCAATAGGGTGCCAGCAGCACAAACAGTCTTTCTTTCCTCCTGCTCTCTCAAAGCCAGTCCCTGCCATTAGACCCACTGGCACTGAGAAAGTCAAAGGTTTGGGAGTCTGCTGGGGTGGGAAGGCTGGGTTTCTGTGCAGTGCAGGCCCTGTTGCCAGGCTTCACTGCCGACATGCCCCTGGCACCATATATCCAGCTTCAGTGAGCAATGAGTCACTTCAATGCCAGGTGAAGGCCGGAGCAGAGTGGACAGAGCAAATAGGAACACCCACATTGGCCTCTTGTGAGCTAAATCATGCCACAAGTCCTCAGAAGACTTCTGCTCCCACTGAGCATCACAGCTGGGGACCTCAGTGGATAAATCACTGCCCTAACACCGCGCACATCTCAACGCCTTTGATCAGGAGCAGGCATCTCTTGTGAGAGGCCATTAAGCACCTGTCAATACCAAAATTGTCTCCCCTCAGAAGTACAGAGCACGTTTGTCTGCAACTCCCATGCCAGGGTTGACTGCTGGGAGACAAGGGAATGTGGGAAGAGGTTACAGATGCCCAGGACAGGCAGCTATGAACTGCCCAGGTAATTGAGTCCCTTCACAGCTACCTCTACCTACAGACAAGGACAGAGGTGATCTTTTGCTCGGGACCTATGCTGGAGCCTGGGCCAGCTCCAGCTCTGGGCCAGCTCCTAGCTCCAGGTTCTGGGCTGCAAACAGTCCAGGACAGGAGAGGACAGGGTCAGCCTGGAGGGATCCCTGTTCACTGTCCTCATCTCCTCCTCCTCCTCCTCCTCACCTCTGCCCTTGGACTGAGCCAGTACAGAACAAACCCAGCTAAGAAATCACATAACCAAAAAGTAACCTTTCTTGTCTTTTTTAATTTTTTGGGCTATTTCTCAGCTGGATTTTTCCCTGCTCTGGTTCACAATGCTTTACCCCTGCAGTGGGGCACAAAGGATCAGGGACAACAGAAGAACTCCTCGAAACTGTTCCTGGGGCCATAGGAGGGCTGTACCAAGCTGTTCCGGGAGGGACAGGGACATGGGCAAGTGGCCAGTGTGGTCACTCCAGCACTTCACAGCCCAGAGTGTCCTTCAGACAGCGTGGGAATGCAGTGGGAACTCAGGGAGGCATGAGACACTCCAGATCCAGTCTGCAGACAGAGCCAGACCCAGCCCTTGGCCGACAGGCACAGCCAGTGAGCTTCAGCATCCTGGGGTATGTACCCTGGGTATTGGCACCCTGGGGTATTTTGCACCCTGGGATTTTTGAAGTTGTGGCCGCCCCATCCCTGGAAGTGTTCAAAGCCAGGTTGGATAGGACTTGGAGCAACTTGGTCAAGTGGAAAGTGTCCCTGCCCGTGGCAGCAGGGTGGAACGAGATGGGCTTTAAGGTTCATCCCAACTCAAACCATTCTGTGATTCTGTGATTCCATGATTTATACTCTGGGGTATTATTTGTACCCTGAGGTGTTGCTGTATAAGCTGTTAGACATTCGGCCTGGAAATGGGGATAAATGTAAGTGCCCACCATTTGTTAACAGCAGCATCCTTCCCCTGATTGCCTGTGGCCAGTCACCCACTCACCATCTGAGAGTGACTCTGATGGTGTACTAGGTTCATTTGAATTTGATTATATTTTATGGGCTGAAATAATCCATGTGAAGTTTAATTTTCCATCAGTTTTTACAGTTCCAAAGGCTTGGCAGGGTTGGGGAAGATTCGGGGGAGAGTGGCCTCCCTCCTAGAGCCCATCCTGCCCTGAGCTGGCCTGATGGGTCCCTGGGGTGGCACAATCACCCATCTGAAACAGCCAAATGAAACTCATCCATTTGTTACCTGAACAAAGCATCTGCTTAGCTGGGTGTGAGCTAGCTGTGTTTGTCATCCAGACACAGGGTGACTCCTGCAGCCCTGACTGAGCTGCAGACTGTCCTGTTCTGAGAGGGTGGCCAGGCTGGGGGTCCTGGGAACCTCCTTTCCGCCTGCAAAGCTGTGGAATTTCCAGCATGTTCCCAATGTTTGTATTTTTTCAGAAAATTCAGTGAGGAGGATAGGTGTGAAAATGGATCTGCCTTTGAAAGGGAGGTGTTACCAGGATGGCAGTCTAAAAGGAGTCAACAGAAACATAATCAGAAACAAGACAGAACTAAACCCAAATCTTTTTGGTTTTAAATCTGAGGACTAGTATTATGCTGCAAAGCATCTGCTGTGCCATGGAAAATGAACCATCAGCTTTCCTGTACCCTAATGGAGAGGGATCACTGCCAGGATCACAGCAGCACCAGTGAAGATGTCTGGGTTTTGGATTTTGGACTTTCCCCTCAGTTTATTGATACCAAGTGTTCTGCTAAACAAGGGACATGTAATCTGGAGACAGGGCAGCATTCCCAGCAGGCTTCCTGTGCATGGGGAGCTATTCCTGAGGTTCCCTGCCCTGGCCCTGGATGTGGATACGTGGGATGGTCAGTCTGATATGGCAGCTCCAGGTCTGGCAGCAGTCCTGCATCGCTCCATCTCGTTGAGCCAGGAGTCAGTGTACAGGGAAACAAACCCAGCGTGGGTGAGCAGCAGCGCCAAGGCCAGTGCTCCTGGGTTTTGCCTTTGATGTGTGTTTATTTCCAAAGAACCTGCATTGAAATAAAAAACCTGGGCAGAGGAGAAAATGTTTTTAATTGCAGCAAGCCTACTCTGTTCTAGTGTTGCTGGCACTGGCAGAGGTTTGATCTTCCATGCAGGCTGCCCTGCAGACTCAGAGAGCCCTTCTGATTCCCTAAGCCCTTTCTGACTCTGTGTTTATCCCTTCCTTTGCTTTTCACTATCCCAGCCCTTGGCAGCCCCCGTGACAGGCCATGCCCACCCACAGGACCAGTGCTTCACCTGAGGATGACTTGCACAGTGTTTCATGTTGTTTCTGCAAACTTCTACAGCAAGGGCTGAGTCTATGGAGAAAGCCTGAGCCCTTCTTTCAGCAAAAAGCTGGGAATAAACTGGTGTGTCAGCTGTGGGGACACTGTCCTCACTGACATGCTCCACAGAGAAGGTCACTGCTGTGGAGCCAACTGATTCACACAGGGAGTGGGGGCAACAGCATCCTTGCCACCGGGATTCCCTCCGCTGCTTTCTTTCCTTGTTTCTCACCAATCCCTGCCTGTTTCAGGGTGCTGTCATCTTCCAGAGAGAATGACTCAGCTGTTGCTGTGTATGTTATTTCCCGGGATCGCATGTGTCTGTCCCACTGCTATGCATTAGTGGTCACTGCTCCTCCCATTACCCCTTCTTATGGATCACATCCATACCTCAGCGCTGTCTGTCCTTGGGGCTGCAGAAGCTGTGGGAAATATAATCCAAGGCACAAGGGAGGTCTAATGCCTTCTGCCTCAGAAGGGAGGTTCAGATGTCCCTTCTGCTCCCAGTATCTCTTGGAAGATATTGCTAAGGGAGTGGCTGCTCTTGCACATGCCACTGGTGCATGGGACAACACTGCCATGGCAGACAAGAGTGTGCTTGCTTTCTTCTCCTCCAGAAGAGATCCAGGAGCTCATGCCAGGCTCCTGGCATGCCTCCATGGAGGGAGACCTTCCTTTCTTAGGTTGCTTCTTCTCCTCCCTCATCCTTCCCCTGCTGCAGCATCCCCAGTTGGCAGGGTCCTACTCCATTTCCCAGCACTATGTGCCAGTCGAGCTCATTTGGGCACAGTGGTGGGAGTTCTCCTTGGGAACGTGTGACTGGGCCTCTCTGCTCTGGTGGCATTATCTCCCTCATCCTTCTCCTTGCAAATATTCATGTGTTTTCCCTTCTCTTGGGGCTGCCTTGCCTTCCTGTGCTCCAGTGAGGGCTTCCGAGGGCTT
>NW_008666951.1:0-4041 GCF_000695815.1 Acanthisitta chloris | reverse complement strand
TCCCCAGCACAGCTGAAAATTAGATCTTTCTCCAATTAGCACCAGAGAGGTGACACAGCCGGACTGGCCTGAGCCTTGAAGGCAGCTTCCCCACTGCCTCGAGAAGACAGGGGATGGGGTTGCCAGGGAACCCCCTTCTCCTCCAGCACCCCCTGATCTGAGAAGCCTCAGGCCCGGGAGAGGGTTGTGTTCATCCCCCTAAGCCCACTCATCACATCTTCCCTCCGCAGACCTATAAATCATTGAGCAATAGGCACAAATTCATTTATTACATCAATTAAAACCTCACTTCATTGTATTTTTTAGCTTGTAGAGAAACAACAACAACAGCACCAGGAAGGTATTTAATTATGGCTCATGATGGCAAATTTTACATCCCCAAATTGGAGTGTTTAATTCAATTAGACGTTATAAAGCTCTGGTTATCCCCTTTGGATGTTAATAAACTCAAGAACTTACAACTCCCTGTATTTGCAGCTCTCGCCACCCCAAACTGCTGTTATTTATATGTTTCTAAGCTGTTTCTAAACAGAACAGATTTTTATTGCTTTCTGGCCATATGCCCAGAATGGGTAAAGTTTTTGGGAAAAAAATTAAAAAGCAGGAAACTTCTCTTTCCGTCTCCTCTGCCCCTTTCACTGAGGGGTGCATGAGCTGTGAAAAAAAATCAGGGGGTTAATGCTGGGTAAGTCATGTCCAACACCATTGGAGGCTCCTTGGGAATGCTTGAGTGTCCTGCAGGAGTTCAGCAAGAGATGCTGCCCCTGACTACGTCTCCCTGCATGGTCCTGTTGTTTGGGGCTCTTTCTGAAAATGAGTTTTCTCTGGCCCCTTCGGGAAATGTGCTGTGGGGTGGGTGCTGGGGTGATGATGGGGTGGGCACTCAGGTGATGAAGGGGTGGGTGCTGGGGTTATGAGGGCAACAAAGCAGTTAATGCTCATGGATGCTTCTGTGATGGTGACATCAGCCAGGGAAGCACCAAACCTGCTGGGTTGGGGGACGAGGGAGAGGAGGAGCCTTTTTACTGCTGGTGGAGGATGGTGCAGATGGGATCAACAGTGTGCTTTCCCCATTGCAATGAGAGAGGAGCCTTGGGCTGAAATGACCATCAGGATCAGGTGTCCCTGCAAGTGGATGAGCTCACGGCGTGTCACAGCCCCAGCAATTCCATGGTGGGACCCATCACTGCTGAGATGTGGGAGGATGTTACCATTTTTTTAATCTGAAAATTTCTGGAGATTTTATTAACCACCTTCAGGCACTTATATGAGACAAACCTGGAAATTTTTTCTCCCTATCTATAAAATCACAACACCTTTTTAACCATTCTGATAATGTCTACACAAGCTGAATTCAAAGCTTTATCATGGTGTGTACAGCCACAGCAAATGGCTTTTGGCTGCTGCTTCCTAAGAAGGACATGCACAGCCAGCACCCTGAACTAGTTTAACTGGGAATGCTGCAGAAATGGCCTTTTCCTCCTTCAGTCTCCAGCTTCTCAGCCCTGATTCCACACCCCACACTGGGAGAGTTGGAAGCAGCTGGTTATCCAAGTGCCATTTAGAACTGAACATCCATGAGGCTCACTGGCTGCTGGAGTCAGTGTTGGAGGTGTCACTGCCTCTGGCACATGTCATAGGAATATGAGAATGTCACCAAACATCTGCCTCCTGGAAACAACCCTTTTTGTTAGCACTCAGCGGTGGAGAGCCACGAGCATCGTTACCTGCAACCCCACTGTGGTCCCTGCTGCCACTTCCCCTCTGTCCTGGCTTCCCCTCTCCTGGCACCAAGCTGAGGGGAGGGTGATGCTCACAGCTCTGACCCTGTCTGGGCATGGATGAGTCAGGCACAGCAGGGGCATGCATGATTCAAAAGTCTGTTTCTCTGCTATTGCTCTGGGACAAAAACACAAGAGCAGGTTTGGAGCTTGTGCTCAGTTCCCACAGCCTGCATGGGAACATTGGGATACAACTCCGGCACTGGGGGCACCTGGCAGAGGCACCAAGACACTGTTCCAGGGGCCAAATTCCCTTCTAGTGTGCCTGGGGGGGCCAAGTGTCTCCTGAGCCCTAACACCATGAGTGCCTCAAGGCAAGGTAAGTCCTGCCAGGGGCACTGACAGCATGTGCAGCAATTTCGATACGTGTGGTGTCCATAAAGGCATGAGATTGTTCCTAATCTCTGTATTTTCCAGTGATTAATGTGCATGTCAGCTGTGGAGGGGCTTGTGCTCTGCTCCCTTAATTAGCAGGAGGGGAATTTTCTCAGCTAGTTAAACCCTGGCTATAATGAGCAGCTTCATGCTGGTGTTAACAGTGCCTCACTCACCCCATGGGGTGCTGACAGCTCCCTGGAAGGAGGGCTGACATGGCCCAAAGGACCTCCAGGGTCTCCTCAACTTTCCCAGTGCTCTCTGCTGACCCATTCCATTGCCCACCACCACTAGATGATGTGGTCTGGGCTCTGACTGCAAGTTATTCAACTCCACTGCAGTTTTTGTCACATCCAACTTGCCTGCAGACACACTGGTCTGGCTAGGCTAGAGCGAAGGGCGACATGCTGAGTCCACAGTTCAGCCATACTCTGCATTGCCCAGCTCTGACCATGAGCTGATCTGTTCCTCCCTCTCCCCATTCCAAAATCCTAGGTGGGATTTTGCTTTTTTCAGCTGCCACAAGGCAGAGGTGATCTCAGCCCTCACCACACACATACAGTGCAATTTAATGCTTGATAGCTCCCAAACCTGACCTGCCCACCTGGGACCCAGGACGGGGGTGGGGGGGTAACAGGGACCCTCAGTGAGTGGGTGCAGCTGGGCAGAGCTGAAGAACAGACAGACATGACCCAGTCCTGAGGCATGGGGAGCAAGGTTTGATGGCAAAGTTCAGCAAACAGGATTGCCAAAGTGCGTGTTTGTTCATGCTGTCTGGAGATGTTGGCTCAGCAGTCAGATCCCACAAGGATTTTATTCCCAGAGATCTGAAATGACCGTAGGGTGATCTCTGGAGTGACTCAGAGCACACTTGGCTGAGCCTAGACAGCCGTGCTGAGCTGAGCTGCTGCTGTCACGGGATACAGTCCCTGAGGTCTAGTTGGCTTCTCGCTTTTACTTGTGGGAAATCAGGTTAACTGGGGGAACCCAGGCTGGAAACCTGCTGATGACACCTCTGGAAGGCTCCCTGACATTCCATGTGACTCAGAACACCTCACCATGTCCAGTCCCATGGTATACACACAGCAGGATCCCCAGGTGCAGGAGGGCACCCACAGGCTGGTACAGTCAGTCCCTCTGTCACCCTCAAGGAAGGAGGTGCTGTGTCAAAACTGAAAGAGGGGTAATTTAGGTTAAATATATGGAAGAAATTCTTCCCTGTGAGGGTGGTGAGACACTGGCACAGGTTGCCCAGGGACGCTGTGGCTGCCCCATCCCTGAAACTGTTCAATGCCAGGTTGGATGGGACTTGAAGCAACCTCGTCTAGTGGAAGGTGTCCCCGCCCATGGCAGGGAGTGGAACAGGAAGAGCTTTATGGTCCCTTCCAATCCAAACTATTCTATGATTCTATGTCCCCAGAGGCATGGGGATGACGCGGGTTTTTGGAGACCACCTGCCTTGCAGAGATTTCTGGAGCCTGGTTGTGCCTGGTTCCTAAAGCGACAATCCATGCCAGACATGCCTGACTCAGTGTGGCCTCTGACTTGGTCTGTGCCTTGGAGCTGAGTTAAATGGTGGCACACATCCCAGGTCACTGTGGCTGTGGGCAGGTGTTGGGGCTGATAACGTGGGGAGGATCTGCTGGGTGCCAGAGTGAAGCCCCACAAGCACAACCCCACATGCATATCTGGGACCAGCATCCAGCAGAGCAGAGCAGGCAACTGGAAATATTTCATAACCAAAGGCAGTGGAGGAGACAAGGAGCTGGACACACATTGCTTCAGACACATTTCTGATGATGCTCTGGCTCCAGACTGTTTCAACTTTAGCTGAAAAATGTCAAGCTATTAGTTCATGGTGCAGAACAGAGCTGCCTGGGGCTGG
>NW_008666950.1:1029-1364 GCF_000695815.1 Acanthisitta chloris | reverse complement strand
ACAGGCTGTTGCCTGCTCGTGTTTCCCGAGGGGAAGGGGTCAGCAGCCCCTTGCCCACGATGGGGTCGTTTTCTGCTCTTTCCACCTCTTCCTTCCTGACCAGTGCTGCAGGAGCCCAGGGCTGGCTGGGATGGGGGCGTTGGCTGCACTGCACAGCCAGGCTGCCCTATTTCTGTGCCTGCCAGCACACTGGTCTCGTTTGCTCTGATTTCACCTGCCTCCAGAGCCGGATCTGACTCCTGCTTGTTTATATCTGTTTGGAGGGCTCAGGCAGTAAAAAGCACAATCATTTTCTTGCTTCCCTACCAGTTATCTGCAGCAAGCAGGCAGTAATA
>NW_008666950.1:0-835 GCF_000695815.1 Acanthisitta chloris | reverse complement strand
CCCCTGCCAGTTATCTGCAGCAAGCAGGGGAAAGACAAAACCCCAAACCCTTAAAGGGACTTTCTGACCTCAGCCGAGCATCTCACCCTTCCTTCTGCCCCAGAGCTGTGGTGTTTTCCAAGCAGTTCAAAGGATCCCAGGTTGGATGGGCCCAGAGGAGAACTGCAGCAGTTCTGCTGTACCAGAGCCTCGGGACCCTCACCTTGCCCCAGCCCACCCATCCCTGCATCCCTTCCTGATCCCAAAGTGATCGTACTGTTGGGACTCCACTCCCGCGGTACCACAGGCTCCTTTTCTCCAGCTTTCCGAGGAGCTGCCTGCCCTCAGGCCTGCGGAGAGATGCGGCACAAACAGAACCGGAGCCTCCCCGGGGACCGGCCGTGCCCTGGGTGGCGCAGCTGCCTTTGTCTTGCCTCCTCGCTGTCTCCTGCTCCCTGGCAGGTGACGGGGTGAGAGCCAGTAATTGCTCTAAGTGCGATCAATAAATCAAGGTAATAGAATTACATCTGCTGTTGCCATGTTGGGAACAGCTTCCTTCTCCCTGCTCTCTCCTTGGTTTTGTTTTAAAGCCACTGCAGAGCCCTGGAACAAGTCAGGCTCCTCCACGCTCTCCAAGGGGGAACTCGGGCCCCTGCCCGGCCCCGGTGGCTCTGGGTACACGTTCCCGAGGGGTCAGCCCGAGGGAGGGAACTGGTTCCCGTGGGGATTACGGGTGTTTTATCCCATGCCATGTGCAGAGTGCCCTGGGCACTGCGGGGACAGGAGCACAGCAGTCCCGGGGACATGGAGCCGCTCACTGCTCCCGCACGAGTCCCGGGAGAAAGGAGGATTATTT
>NW_008666949.1:0-2539 GCF_000695815.1 Acanthisitta chloris | reverse complement strand
GCCTGGCCTTTTTTCCAGGTACGGAGTGACCCAGCGTGGGCTGCCCAGCGTCCCGTCGGGTGTTGCTCCCGCGGGGCTGGGCTCTGGGAAGCGGAGCAGCACCGCCCCGAGGTCACCAGCGCGGGGGTGCTGCCAGCGGGGTCGCTGGGGCAGCTGCACCCCTGCCAGCCTTCCTGCATGCGGATGTACTGCTGGGGGCGGGTCCGTACCCCACAGACCTCAAGTACTGACGTGAACAAGCCACCATCGAAGGGTCTCTGTTTTCAGGCTCCGCTTCCGTTGGGAAAAGAGGGAGGGTGCATACATGAAGACCGCAATTTTAATATCTCTTAGGTATTCCACTGGGTTTTGTCCCAGTTTCCATGGGTGTAGTTTGACCGTTTGAGAAAACGGGGATTTAATCCAGTGCTTTTATACATTTTATTTCCTTCGAGACATATTTTCATCCGCTGTTCTCCTCTGCTGATTGCAGAGTTTTGTTTGTTTCGAGGATTTGACATAATTCTGTTGCCAGATTTAAAACAATTTGATTTAAAAAAAAAAAAAAAAAAGTGAGGAGGGAAAGAACAAAGAGAGGGGTAGCAGAAAATGCATCTAGAGGACAAATTAAAACATATTTGTAGAGGCAGAGATATGATATATCTCATCATTTGAATCCTGTGTCTCTGTATAAGAAACTTCAAAATCGTGTTTGTGAAGGATGACATTTTTGCAGACGACTAAAGAACAAATTATTGTGGAATCAACTGTGGTCCTACTGAACGATAAACATGTCAGGCTGAAATTCAGACCCAGGTTTGTATTTTAGTTTGTGTGGTATGTTACCCAAGCCTTTTATCAAAATCCCAAGAAGTTTTATTTCCCCTTCAAATTCCCATTGTCAGGAAAGTTGTCTGGGTTCTGGGGGAGTGGGTTTCTTTGGTTGCTGGTTGGTGGAGGGGTGTTTTGTTGTTTTGGTTTGTTTTTTTGCTATCAGGTGATAAGTTCTAGTAGCTAGGTAGGAACTCACAAGGGATAGGGCAGAGAAACCCAAGCAAAGTCTGTGGTGTTGACACAGGCTTGAAGAGACGGTCAGGACAGATCCATCTGATGGATCTGTTTTGATCCATCTGCAAAGACTGAGAGATCCCCTCCATGATAATAAAAAGCATTGTCTAATGTCAATTTTGTTTATTGGTGTTTTTCACCTGTTAACAGTCTGTGTATATTTCTTCTCCACTGTTCTTTGTGAGAAGTCAGGTCAATAAGCAAGAAGTTGGTAATGAGATACCTGCTACTTATCATTGCTGCTCCTGGGTGCCTGACATCAGAGAAAGCTTCCCAAATGAGCCTTTTGGGCTGGAGACTTTCCACAGTAAAGATATAAAATTGTTCTGGTGACTCACCTGATGTTTGCCAAGTGGAGGTTAATATCAGTGGATCCGCATTCAAGCCTCTGTCCGTATTTATTGGGTGCCTGTAGCGTTATGTCTCAGTGCGGTGGCTCACATGGTTTCTAAACCTAAAGCACCAGAAAAAGCAATATCATCATCACTATCTACATAGGACAGCACCCCGTTTGAAAGGCTAGTTTAGCCCGAGTGGGAGGGTCGGTGAGAGGGGGTCGGAAGGCCTTGGGGAGCGCGGAGCCGAGCCTCTTCATCGCAGAACGGAGCGCCTAGTCCGGTCCCCCACACCGAGGGCTACAGGAACGTAGTTGCACCGGGCTAGGGCTTGTTACCTGCCTGGTAACAAGCTTTGAAGTGAGGAGTGGGAGCGGTGGGGAGTCTGTGGTCTGTAAGACTCGGGACTTTAAAGCACGTCCTGGCCATCAAGTTAAAGGAGCATCTACCAGACTTTAGTAAATATTGCCCCTAATCTCAGAGGTTTAAGGCTGGATGGCCTCTTGCGTTCTCTTCAAATAGAGGGGGCTGCCCTTCCCTTATCTACCTCATTTCATTTCCCCCGATCCCTCCTAGCATTTGTCCTGTCCATCTGAAAGGGTGGTCGTGTCCGTCCCCCGTCCTCCCTCCCCTTTTCGTACTCTCTTCCCCTCTCCCACCTCTGTCTCTCCTTCTTTCCCCACAAGCTTAAACCAATTACGCCGCTTTGCAAATAAAGTGCCGCCCTGGGGGGAGTTGCAGGCGAGGGGAACTGCCTTGTTTGCAGGTGCATCTCCGGCTTTGTAGGTGCGAACGCCTTTGTGCGGCGGACAAATGGGGAGAGGAGGAGGAGGAGGTGGGTACTTCTGCGACGTAAGATCCACATCAGCTCAACTCCACTCACATCCCAGCCGGCACTTCCTCACTTTCTCAACTGTCTCGCCCCACACCGCTCCCTGCCTCCTTTTTGGCTGATTATAAAGAAGAATTCAGCACCCGCCGCCCCTCCTGAGAGCTGGCTTCCTGCTAGGTCGGGTTTTCGGGCTCTTTTCCTGCTGCCCGTCGCTCGCTTGCAAGAGGGCTGGATGGTTACACCGGGCAGGTTGGCTCCATAATGTTAGGGACTGTGAAAATGGAAGGGCATGAAACCAACGACTGGAACAGCTACTACGCTGACA
>NW_008666948.1:20721-23333 GCF_000695815.1 Acanthisitta chloris | reverse complement strand
GGCAGCACTTCCCTGTGGGATGGGTCCCATCGGTATATAGGGCTCTCAGTTCCCTTCCGAAGGCAATCACCTAATATAACCACCCTTCTTTTTTCCTAGCTGCTGTAATCTGTCTAGTATACAGGGTGCAAGCTGGAGACCCTCCAGATGGATCATCCTTATGACTGTCCTCTGCCTGACTCTCTGGGTCAAGAGCATCATACCCATTCTTTAAGGGTAACTGAGGATGTGATGGGGGTTGGGAGGGGATTCTTTTACCTCTTCGATCAGGGACCTCTTTCCAATTCTCCCCATCTACTTGTTTTAACTTCTTTTGGGGTCAGAAGGGCATGACTCTACCAGTCTATTTCCTTTTCACTCTCCCTAATGCTTCTTAATCTTTCTACTTCTTCCTTGAGCTCTGCCACCAGGCACAGCAAATCTTTCACCTGCTCACACCCTACGCAGGTGTGACTCACACTGTCCTCTGAAACTAGTGCTAGACTGAGGCACACTGTGCAGCAGTGACCTGAACAGCTGTGTCCTGCACAGAGGGTCCTGTCTGGTTTACAACATTCCTCCTGGTAGCAGCAGCAACAGTTTTCACTGGCTTTGAAACCCTTGCTGGGTCTAATTGAACCGTGAAAAGAAGGAAAGCAGGGAGTGGCTGTGCCCTTCCTCCTCAAACTGCTGCACTAACTGTCCTCACTGTTGCGTCCCGTCACTGTCTGCACACCCCTGTTTGCAGGGCTCCGGGTTGCTTGTGCTCCCTGAGGTGGTTTAAATCTCCCACCAACGACCACAACCCTGCCCCTGGTCAGCTAAGTAAGCCTCCCTCAGGCAGCCAATCTCAGCTTCCAATGGCTGCTTTGAAAAATAATATATCCAAGTTAATTATTGAAACTAAATACCATGTACCAAATGTTTGCCCTTAGTCTTACTAAATGTTAGAACAGCACCTAGGAGGGATTTGGGAATCTCCCCTTATGAAATTTTATTCAGTTTATTCTATTTAGGAAATGGAGAGGGACTGCCAGCTCCTGAATTGAATGATATTTATCTTAGAAATTATCTGACACCATAATTCCTTACCTTGCAGACCTAAGAAAGGATTATTGTCTCAAACTGCACCCTTGGACTTTTATATACATTCATTAAAACCTGGAGATTGGGTGCTGCTAAATTCTTGAAAGGAAAATGTGCTGACCCCTACGTAGGAGGGCCCATTTCAAGTATTACTAACAACAGAGGCTGCTGTCAGGACTGCTGAAAAGGGCTGGCCCCATGCCAACAGAGTCAAAGGACCAGGAGCCCTCCCTCAGAATGAGTAGGCTGTGACCACAAAGGATGATCCATTGAAGCTCACCCTCCGAAATCATAAAGTATAAAATATTTAGTGTATAACTAAAATCGCCATAGTCATATGGGGATTGGAGGTAGTGAACCATGGAAACCCTAGAAGTTGAGTTTGATTATATAATATGCACCATCCAACTTAGAAGCTGAGGGCAAGATTGGATTAAACTCTGTCCTTCTCACTAAACAAACTCCATCTCTGGTAGCAACCCAGTAGGTATTGAGAAGGGGTAGACAGGTTATAGCAGACCTCAGCACCTATCTGGTTGGTGCTAATGAACTGCATCCTCTTGGTTTCTACACTTAAGACAGATGCCCACTCACCTTGTGACAAATGACATACCTCCCTCCGGGCTGGAGGGAGAACATATTCCAGATTAACACACCATACCTACATACATACAGATTGTTATATTAGGCCTCAAGTATGTGTTGAAGTAGGACAAAACTTACATATAGCACAAAATTTTGGAGCCACACTGGCTGGATGGGCCAGGAAGCTTGTCCAAGATGGGAGAATTGGATTTGTTTCTCCCCAGCAGGGCAATGGGGCATAAGCGATGAAAGGGGAATACAACACACAGTGAAAAGAAGAATTGCTCAGAAACAACACTGTCCACATTAAAAAGCAAGCTGCACCAACTGTGTCTTTAAAACGATCAGAAATGATCTATAAGGAAATTTGAGAAGAGCTGTCCAAAGAATTAGCCTCTCCCTCTGGAGGGAAATACCTGTTTGTAGATCTAGCTGAAAGGATTGAGAAAGAATTAAATGTATCAAATTGCTGGGGGTGTGTGGGATCATTAATAAGTGAGGAGTGGCCATGGGGAGGGGTGAGTCTAATCCCTTTCAAATACTAAAATGGAGTCATACAATTACCACTGAGGAGAGTCAAAGGACACAGGGATGGTCCCTATCATCACAAATGATAGGTATGGAGTGCATTACTCGTGAATGAAGAATTTTTAATAGATGGTTGGGGGATTCCCCATGCAAGCGGATATATAAACACAAAGATATCCACAGATAATGGTGGCCCAGACCTCTTACTTGGTACTGGTCCCAATCCAATGTTCAGAGGCAGTGAATAACACAGGTCTGTTTACCTGTTCAGGTGCTAACCTGTTTCAAGGGATCCACAGCATTTCAAAATTGTGGAAAAATCCTGCCAGTACTGCAGAGGACTGGTGGGCAACTCTGGATGTGATATTTTGGATTTATGGTTGAAAAGTTTCTTCTAAATTACGTGGAACTTGGAAAGGGACCTATATGGTAGG
>NW_008666948.1:16572-20687 GCF_000695815.1 Acanthisitta chloris | reverse complement strand
TGTATTCAAAAATTTGAAACAGGAAAAGAGATCTATTAAAACAGGAATATCACAGACTTGGAAAGAGGATGAGTGGCCCCCAGAAAGGATTACACAAATGTATGGACCAGCTACATGGGCTCAAGATGGTAGTTGGGGATATAGGACACCAATTTAAATGTTAAACTGAATAATTAGACTAGAGGCAGTACTTGAGGTAATAACAAACCAAACAGCATCAGCATTAGAACCTTTAGCCCAAAAACAAACCCAATTGCGGGGGGTAATTTATCAAAATAGGCTAGCCCTGGATTACTTATCAACTGAGGAAGGCAGAGTGCACAGAAAATTTAACATTTCTGATGGTTGCCTTAAAATTGACAACAATGGACAAACAGTTATGGATATAGCTATAAATATAAGCAAAATAGCACATGTACCAGCGCAAAAATGGAAATCAATGTTGGGGACAGGTTGGTGGGACGGATTGTTGGGATCGTCATAGTGGAAAAAGGTGGGATTTATTTTGTTATGCACAGTTACAGGTTTGATTTATATTCCTTGTCTAATCCTGTTTTGTAAGATTAATTTCCAGTGTAGTGGAGGGAATGCAGTTGACTAGTATACCCATGAGCCCAAAAATTACTATGAGTGATCTGATGAATGAACCTTGGCAAATAATGATACTGTGAAGAAGATCGCGAACAGGAGAAAGAGAATGAAAAATTACAGCTGATAATACATAAACTGGAATGAGATTATGGGCTTCAGCAAAAATATTGCAAACAAAAAGGGGGTGGATTGTGGGATACAGAGTTTTGCTTCAACTGGTTTCTGCCAAAGGCCTAATTTGGGAGTATGGAGAACAGTACAGTCCAATAACAGCTATTGTATTTGGTTCTGCATCTCAGATGTTGGTGTGGAGACAAAAACAAAAGAATGGTAACCTAGAAAAGTTTGGGTACTGTTTCCGTTAAGTTTATAGGTGTTAATGTTAACAGAACATCTCTAATATGGGGTAGGGACTGTGTTGTCAGCATTTTTTCTTACTAAAATGGTGGACAACTAAGCTCTGAGGGAAAAGCGGCACGAACTTGGCAGATGGGAAGAATGTGAAGTCTAAGTAGCCAGCCAGTGGGGAAATGACACAAGGGATCATACAATCAGGATAGGTTATAAAAGGTTCAAGGTTTGGAGGCAGCACGTGCTCCTTCCTGAGGAGCACCCGACCCAGCTGACGCAAGTTACAAATAAAGTAAGGTTCTTCTTGCTTCAAGGATTTGGTCTTCCTTTAAAATATATTTGTGAGTGCTCGTTTCTCACAACTGGGACATGCAACTGAGCCCTCTAGGAACAATGACCTACCAACCTAAAAGGGAACCAATGCAGTGAGACTTATTTCATCTCTGTCTGCTGAAAAACAAGCAGGAAGGTAAGCGAAGAGCCTCAGACTAGACCATCTGCCAGCTTAAAGTGGTTTAAGCTGCCACAAACCCACATTTTTGTCAGGGAGGCTTTATTTCATAGTGACTCCCAGATCCAGATTGAGAAAATATGTCAGTACAGAATTAATTTTTCATCATTAAAAGACACCTATATGAAGTACTTTTCCACCTGCAGGCCATGGACCCCAAGGATATGAGCATCTTATGTGTTTAGCTCTTACCTTTCAATGTTTGCCCATTTTGTCTCCTAAGGGAGAACTTCTATCCCTGGTCCTTTATCACTACACTACTTTTCTATCCTTTCAGCATAGAGATCTTCAATAAGGGATAAGAAAGTGATGCCAAGAAAAGGATGGTAAAGAACTACCCACAGACTTGTATCTCTGAGTAGCAGGTATTTGTTTATTCAGCACTGGGCACAAAGGGGATCACTCCACCAAACTTGTGCAACCAGGGACACAAACTTCAAAATTTATATCCATTAAATGCTCATACATATTCATTATTTCCAGGAATGGGTGGTTATTATTATAATTAGTTCTCATAAATCATTATCATATACTCCTCCTCCGTCTCCTCCCTCCTGGCATCAGTCCCATGGTCCTGGTGGTCATTCGGTGGTCGTGAAGATGAAGTGTCTCCTCTTCCTCAGTACCCTTTGGACACCCTTACTGTGCAACCGTTTACCCCTTCGTACGGTTTTGCATGTATTGCTCACCCTGCCTCTATCTTGAACATTTTGTTTCTTCATTCCACACATGGTCTTAGTTTTCCTTCTACTGCCAAGTTTTGAGTCTAGTTAGTTCTACTGTCTTATAGATAAGGTGCATCATTTTGTCAACCAAGCTCAAACAACACCATTAGTGAAGCTTCTTGTCTATACTATGCAATCCTTGCTATTTTGCTAATTAAGCTGAAATAGTGCTATTAGTAAAGCTATTCTTTATGCTTTCAGCTTTAACTGTTCAATTCCTGCTTTCAGTCTGCTTCTTGGTATCAAAAGATTTAAAGCAGGCTACAAGGAGTAGAACATGAGGGGTTCCACAGTGAAGGGACACCAGATTGGGGCATATTCTCAAGTGCCTTTAGGGAAAGTGTTACCACTCCTGCATTCCTACTACCCATGGGCTGCATCAGGAAACTAGAACTTGATCCCAGTGAAGCTGGTGCTTTTCTGGACAGCCACCAACAGCCTGTTTTTCAGCATATTACATCGGGCAGAAAATTCACAGGGGTCCTTATTTGTACTAATGGCATTTCTACAAGAAAGACTCAGGAGTTTCATGCGTGCCCTCCTTCTTCCTTCACTTCCTCATTTGTCTCTGCTCACAACTTACTGCTTTTCTTTAGTGTGCAGTTCTAGCTCAGATCAAATTAACTCACAGCCAATTAACTTCAGTGAAAAGAGGACACTGACATGTACAGTTCAATTGACATCAGATGTGATTCCCAAAAAAAGTCACAGATCACCTCCCCAAAATCCTCTTCTGTGGAAAGCTATACCACAGGCACAGAAAGAGGACAGCAATTTCCCCCAGGACACCAACCTGAAGCTGATGCAGACACAAAGCATATTCGCTATAAAAGGTATTTTTTTGTTGCCTGGAGTCCTTACTTCTCAAGAGAATTTCCAAGAACAGACAAGAAACCTCCTATCATTCAACTGGTGATCTATTCAGACACATTTCTTCCTAGCCTAGATCTAATTTTGAGTAGTATCAACTATTTGTAATGCTACTCCCACATTTGATTCTTGTGTCAAGAAACAGTGATTCAGATGATGCCGAGAAAAGCTGGAAAAGAACTAGTCACAGACTTGTATCTCTGAGTAGCAGGTAATTGTTTATTCAGCACTGGGCACAACAGAGACCGCTCCACCAAACTTGTGCAACCAGGGACAAAAACGTCATGGCTTTTATACATTAAATGCTCATACATATTAATTATTTCCAGGGATGGGTGGTCATTATTACTACAATTAGTTCTCAAAAATAATTGTCACCATCCCCTCCCACTTGGCACTTAATGGCCCTCTAGGGCATACTTCCCCTATCCTGATTTATCTCTTCCCTTTGTTCACTCAGCAGGCACTTCCTGGCCCTTTAGGGCTTACTTCTCCTTATCACAGATCTCTGAGGTGGCCCTCTTGGACCTTCCCATATAACAAGCTCCTCAAAAACATTTGCACTGAGAAGTAGACATAGCTAGGATGCTGTTGTTTGTTTTAAAGAAAGAAGGAGAACCAATTACCGTAAGCAGAATAGATACAAGTCCAGATATAACCTTCCTCTCACCATCATGTTCTTGCAGCTTGGTTCCCGCTCCCGTGGTTAGAAAATCTCTGGTATTGGGAGAGTGACTGAGGCTTTCACTGCTGGGACCGAAGCCCCTTCGCAGCTGTGGCTCCAGTGAGCTGCAAGGTGCCCCAGTTGGCTACCTACATACTGCCTCATGCAGTCAGACCAGGTCTCCTTACCTGTTCAACCCGAGGTTTCCCTTAGCCGAGTCTCCGATGTCTCATTCCATAACACAATTTATTCACAGTGCAGTAAAACAGCAACGGCTGAGCTGGTGCTTTCCAAGGAGAGACCCCCACCAAGGAACCCCTGGCCTTTTAGCCAATCATAGTCCAATCAATGAGCAAGTCTCGCTCTTCCTCCTCAGTTCTCTGCTCCTGCAGTGTCTCCCCAT
>NW_008666948.1:12105-16519 GCF_000695815.1 Acanthisitta chloris | reverse complement strand
TACACATACACACACACACACACACACACACACACACACACACACACACGCACACGCACACACGCACACGCACGCACACACGCACACACACACGCACACACGCGCACACATGCTGGTGTCACTGGCCTTTTGTTATCTAAGTGTTGGCAGTTCACGGCTCCTGCTGTGTCTCTCCATGCCCATCCCACAGCTGACACCACCCATCTTCACGCCCTTTGTTAATCAAAGGTTGGCAGCCTCTTGCCTTGGCCTTTCACACAGAGCTCGATCTGCAGCTCAGTCTGTAGCTTGCAAACGGAGCTACCTGCACCACCAGCAGCCTCTTCAGTTGCCTCCAGGCTCAAGTTTCAATCCCCATGTCTGGCTTTCTATATGGTTCCCATCACCCCCAGGAAATGTATCTCTTAAGCAGGCTCAAGCCTTTCTGGGAAAAAGAGACCTAAGCACTTATTAAAGAACATAACAATCACCCATAAGTATAACCATTGCCCAACCTTCACTGAAATTTAGCAGCTTGGGTACAAGAATCAGACTCCTGGCTCTGCCTGAGTTTAAAGGCAGACAGATGTGTTGACACTGCACTGTTTCTGGGAAGCTCCATGGTTCTCTGCAGTTGCAGTAATGGCATTCAACAATAACTGATTCTCAAATGGGGCAAGAACAGGACCTTATCTGAAGAACTGCCCTCTCCTTTCTTTTTTATTTTTCTTTTCCTCTAGAGAATAGCTGGATCCATGGTATGCAGACCTACTGGGATGATGTGAGGAAAAGAATGACAGGGATATGGGGACAGAAGGAAAACTGCGAACTCCCTACTGCTAAAGACTTGTCTCAATAAAAAAACTCTAAGCATCCTGGCAAAAACATAAACCACCTTTCCAAAATCCTCTTACATGGAACCTACATGCTGACACTGAGAAGAAGACTGAATGCAGGAATTGAACAGTTAAAGCTGAAAGCATAAAGAATAACTTTACTAATAGCACTATTTCAGCTTAATTAGCAAAATAGCAAGGATTGCATAGTATAGACAAAAGCTTCACTAATGGTATTGTTTTGGCTTGGTTGGCAAAACAACACACTTTACCTGTAGACAGTAGAACTAACTAGACTCAAACCTTGGCAGTAGAAGGAAAACTAAGACCATATAAGGTGTGGAATGAAGAAACAAAATGTTCTAGAGGCAAGGTCAGTATGGCATGCAAAATTTTACAAAGGGGTAAATGGTTGCATAATAAGGGTGTCCAAAGGAAAGAAGAGGAGACACTTCATCTTCACGACCACCGAATGACCACCAGGACCATGGGACTGATGCCAGGAGGGAGGAGACGGAGGAGGAGTATATGATAATGATTTATGAGAACTAATTATAATAATAACCACCCATTCCTGGAAATAATGAATATGTATGAGCATTTAATGGATATAAATTTTGAAGTTTGTGTCCCTGGTTGCACAAGTTTGGTGGAGTGATCCCCCTTGTGCCCTGTGCTGAATAAACAAATACCTGCTACTCAGAGATACAAGTCTGCAGGTAGTTCTTTTCCAGCCTTTTCTCGGCATCATGCTATAGAATTGTTAAACCACAAAATGAAAGCAGTTTTGCTGTCTCAGTGCAGCCACATCAACTCACACAACTTCTTATATTCATAGCATGCATTCCTGAGTACAACCATAGTCAGCATCTAACTGCCCTCAGCTTCACACACGCAAACACAACGTGAACTTTGGATAAACTACCCCTCCATCAACATTAGTATTGCATTTCTACTAGCCCTGTATCAATTTCTGAAGCTTTGCATAGAAGCAACTTCAAGACCAGCAACATCTTTCTTTTCTGAAATGTTTGTCCTTCCTATCCACAACCTGTAAAGAACACATGCTGCTGGGACCAAGTCTACAATTATACAGTTAGAGGGTACTTTGCAAGAAATGTAAAGGCAGAAAAGATCGTATTAAGCACAACTTTTCTTTACAGTGGCAGCAATGTAAAACCAGTGTAGATTAGAGCAGTAGACTAATGGAAAATATTCCAGTGTCACTGGAATTCACAAAATATTCCACAAAAAATAATGTGGAATTTGCACTTTGTTAGAAAAAATAACCTCAACATTTTATTTCTGCTGAAACAAGAAGGCCTCCATTACAATCTGACTGGAGCAAAGGAACATTGTCTCTGCTTTCAGAGAACAAAAATGGACATAAGGACCTGCATACCCACTAATGAGAAAGGCTTACACTTACACTGCAGTCAGAAGTCCACCAGTAAATGTAAAGGATGAGACAGATACGCATAGACATTAACACTTTCTAATGTTAAATGTGAAGTGCTAATGAAAGATTAATAGATACTATAAATGTGGTTAGACTATTAATAACTATTATGGTTGATTTCCCTGTCATCTGCAAAAGGAGTTCAAAGCAGTGGTAAGTCAGATTACAAGCTGTCTGCCAGTCTACAGAGCTTTATGAAAACATATTATTGATGAAATCTCATCTTAGTTTCTTATTAAAGTACTTTCAGCAGCTTGACTTTAATTCAAAAGTTTTAACCAGGAATATATTCAAAGGGAGAGGTATTTTAAACTCTAAATCAAATTTACTTGGGTGGGAATTGGACCTAAGAATCCAAAGGCAGTTTTGAAAATATCAGCAAGAAGATGGGTGATTTTTAAATTATAATGCAAAAAAATCCTTTAAAATTACCTCTTAGAAGAAAATTTAAAGATTCTTTAACACTGCTAGACTGCATATAGCTGCACATTAAGAGGAAGGTACTTCTGAGTGAGAAAGGGTAATGCATGCATTTCTAAATCCACATTTCAGATGTTTAAATTATGTTTCTTTGGAGATATAAATTGATTGTTTTATTCTTTAAAAAACAAAAATATTGCATAAGAACTGAGTTACTGAACTGATCCTAATTTAATAATATGATATAAAAAATCATTTTAAGCAAATGAAAGTCCTTATCTGGCTGGAATAGTAGTATTTTTTATCAGTCCTTTTAGCAAAGATGGGATCTTTTGTAAGCTTTTATCAAATCGCCTCTTTGCTTTTGCCTCCACAGCTGAATGTGGCAATGTTTTCCTCTCCACTTTAACAGTAAGTAAAAACTGCATTTCTCTTTCAAAAAGAAAATGCATAATTCTTATTTTTTATCTTTTCTTTTAATACATACACTTATATCTTTAAAAGACTATATCCAATGGATTTTTAAGACTTTCAAACAGTTTAAGGTACTGAAGGAACTATTATGGAGTTTTATTTAGCCAAGAACCAAAAGTACACATAATTTGCCCAAATCAGTGTAATACTGGTATGTTTTAATGAGTCTGGATCCTGCACTGATCATAAACTCCAGTGTCTTCTATTGAGAGCCCAACTCTCAATTCAAAGGAACTAAACTGTTTCTATTCTTGTAGAAATCAAATTATTGTAATTTTGCTGCCAGAATCCTTAACTGCTCACTTCTGAAAAACACGTATCCCTCTACTCCTCTTTTTCACAGTGCAATCTATGTGTTTCCCATCTTCAGATTTGTGAAAATATTTTTTTCTATGGTATGTCATGGCCAATATAATAAACACAACTAAATTTAAACCATTCAGAGTGTAACAGGTTGGAAATGGTCTATAAAATATGAATAATAGCTCTCCCCTGAGATTTTGGGATTTTCTAACCAGCCCTGTTTGATTGAAACTCAGTGAGACAGAAACTGCAGTTCTGAGCTGCCATTTTATAACAGGCCTTTGAAAATCTTATTGTAGAGGATGCACAAAACCCCTCTGATAATTTTGTGTCCGTGACTTTTTTGAGGTTCAATACATGGTAACACTGAGAAAATTGCAACATGAAAATTTGTAATCTTTTTTCCCCCTAATCTTCTGGTTGCCTTTTCTTGAAAAGATGATGTCAAGTCAGTTCCTTTGGTCTCAGGACAGCTGAATCTAATTACTGAGAGAAAATGGGAGATTTTATTTTGCAACCTAGGGGATTCATATAAAGAGTAATTTGGGACCAGACATAAATGGCACAGCTGAATGGATGTTGTGCATGAGATGGATACATAAATACACACCTTTAGACTGAAGATCTTTCTCTCAAGCCTATCAGGAAATTAAGGATGATTTTATGTTGAAAAGACCCTTGGGAACATGTTATTCATTGCATTTATGACAAGCCTACCTACTGAAGATTCATATTTGGTAATTATCTAAGCACTGTTGCCAAGACCATTGTGTAACTTCTATCACAACAGTTCCAAAACTCTGGTAGGCAGCACCCTGCACATCTTGATCTAACACTGAAGTTACTCCAGCTTCAAGGAGGAGGTTGGATGAGATCATTTCCAGAGATCTTGTAAATTTATTATTTTTTTCTGTGATTCTGTGTTTTCACCAGAGAGACGTTT